>NC_056741.1:988751871-989059098 GCF_019279795.1 Protopterus annectens | reverse complement strand
TCAATTAGAGTGAATGCTCTCCAGTCACCCCTCATCCCCACGGTAAAAAATTAACATACTGCCTGATAAAGTTTAATACACCCATTCCATATATGTGCACCTTGTCCAACATTCAGATAAGAAAACAGATATGAACATTCAAATAATTGAAGTTACTGATAACAGGGTTATGAAAATCAAGTGCAGGCTTTGCTAGTGCAAATGTTAATAAAAGTGAAGGTTGGAGTGAGCAAACTTTGTAGGTATCTGTACATGTTCACTCACCAGGGCTACCTCTACATCTTGCTTCCAGTGAAATCTAAGGTGCAGACCTATGAAATAAAATGCAGTATGGGTCTGAGATACACTTCACTTTCCAGTGACAGCTGATATCCCACTGATATGCCTTCTTCAGGCAGCTCTATCTTAATTACAGTAGTCTTGAATAATGCTAGCTCTTCCCACTCTCCACACATTAAGATGATGTAGAATTGCTAAGCTGTTAGCCACTTCAACATACTCCCAGCCATCCATCCTTCCTAGGAGTCCCTCACTGAGCCATCAACCAACCTAGGGAATCCCCACAGTAGTCAACCTTATGCCTTCATTAATAGTCATGACCTGCTGACCCGCCACAGATGCTAAAAAAATAATGAGCTAGAAAACCATGTTTGTTTTAAATATTCTGATGTCAAAGATAGATACTAAAATGATAGTTCTTTAGAGGCAAGTACAACTAGAAACAATGTGGCCAGGGAATTGTTATGGTTAGCCTTGTACAGGCCCTAGGGCCGATAGCCTAGTACCAACCTATAAACCTATGAACTTATGAACATGCCAGTATGCTTATAGGCTTTAATAAAAAGGGCAGAATCAGATGGCACTACATCTCCCACTAGTGGTAACTGGGAGTGTAACAAGTTCAGAAATTTAAAAAATTCATGAGCGAGTACTTTGTCAGAAATGTAGGTAGAGCAAATGGCTGTAACTAAAAAAATTATTCTTTTGAGCTGGGACATAGATTCAAAATACTGTATATCGTAAAAGAGATAACAGAACCGGAAACAGGGTCTTTAAAAAAGGAAGGATGAAATGATATTGAAATAAATGTAATATTTGGGAACAATACATGCAGAATAATGTTCAGAAGGAGGAGTGAGGTTTAAGGAATTCAGGAATTTATGTTATGCTGGAGTGAAAAATAAATGCTAAAAAGAAAACATATACTTATATTTCATGAAAAATGTTAATATGTATTGTCTTTTTTTTATTAATGGATGTAAACCTGTGTTATTGTTCAGAGTGAGATTTAATACAGATATATGTGTATGCGTATACGGTAAACTCTCGCTAAACCGACACCCATGGGGTCTGCTAGATGCTGGATAAGTGTAGTTTCTGGTTGCTTGAGAGTTACTATTAAAAACAGACCTGACAAATATTGTTCCCTATACTATACCATACCATACCATAAACCCTGTGATTTTAATATTGAAATACAGCAATTAAAAGCCTGACTATAATAATAATATTTTAAAGTTATAATTCCACTAGAAAGCATGGCACATGGGATGGTTTTCAGTGGCACTTTGAGTAGACTGGAATTGAATAAATTGAATTGAGAGAGAGAGAGAATAAATGCATGTATGAAAGCAGAAGTGACTACATGTGAGAGATGTTTGAGATGTATGAAAGCTGAAGAGGAAGTGTGTGTGTGAGAGATCAGAGAGAGAAAGAGTGAGTGAATGCATGTATGAAAGCAGAAGTGAAAGTGTGTGAGAGACTGGAGAGATGTATAAAAGCTGAAGAGAGTGTATGTGAGAGATCAGAGAGAGAAAGAGTGAATGATTGCAAGTATGAAAGCTGAAGAGACTGTGTCTGTGTAAAAGGGATCAGACAGAGAATGTACAATCTGATACAAACTGACTGAGTATGGAGCAGATGTTAAAATTTTGGCAATGTGACTTGTTTGGTTTGACTTTTTCTCTGGTTGGGGAGAGAGGGAATTTATTTATATCTTTTTTTTAAAAACACTAAAACTTTTAAAAACATAAGGTATCTTTCTGCGGGGGGGGGGACATAAAGTGCAACACATGAAAAACTGAATTGTCCATACTGTGCTGTATTTCTTCAATTTTTTTCTGGTTGCTTGAGTGTTCTGGTTAACTGAGAGTTTACTGTATATATTTATAGAAATGCACAGGCACATAGATAGATAGATAGATAGATAGATAGATAGATAGATAGATAGGCAGATAGGTAGATAGATAAATCATTTTGGGTTTGGCAAGTTGTTTGAACTGCACAATATTTGAAGTAAATGAAACTGGGACAAAAAGAACATAAGTGTGATATGTTCATAGTATTTGTGCAATACATTTTTCAAGTCATTTGGATAACATTTTTATTCTTTAGCTCCCCTACACCCAAGTAATATTTTTCTAAAATATAATCACACAAATGTCTCCAGCACAAAATTGCATTTAATGTAATTAGCCCAGTAGTACCTACAATATAAATGTGTTTGTTCATTGCAGATTATATCATACTAGCAATCATGACAGCCTGCTTGAGCATAGGAATATCCATTAATACCTAATATAAAAGATAGAAATGCATAAAATGCAAAGACATTGCAAGTTCTGTATCCATTATTATCCCTCTGGTGACAAGTTTACCCCCTCCCCCCCACACACATATAAGCACACATGCATACACGAGCATGAACTCACACTTGCACACATATGCATACACAAACACACACTTAAGGTCAAAGGCAAGGTCTTCCTCTTAAATAGAATTAGCTGATTCATTGTTTCCACTGTACAAACTATATACAGAGTTATGAAAAAGAAAAACAAAATAAATCAGACAAGTTTTCTGCATCACTGTGGGTTTAAGTAGTGCATTCTTTCTAACATTTATCTTGACCATTGTATTAATTTGTTTTTTCTTGTTCCCCTCTCTTTGCTTTGCTCTTGATTCCATACCTTTTCCCATTTGTTAGTTTCACATCCCAGAACCTTTTTGGTCCCTTTCTTTCATTAATCCAACAGTAAGGTTTCAATCGCACATCTATGTAGCAAACTTTTAATTCATGCTCTGACTGTGCATATCCTTTGACCATATCACCTAAAACTGGCCTCTTCTTCTGGTATTAAATGCAAGTGTTTCTGATTATGGCCATTCAGGGCCAGTGTTAGCATTTTGTAGGTCCCTAGCAAGAGTCAAGATGGGGGCATCTTGGGCATTTCCAGTCTAAGTATCACAGTGTTGCTGCCATCCCTCCAATGCAACCTTTTAGTTCCTACTACAAAACATAAGGAGTAATATGTACAGTCTGAACTGCAGGTACAGTACTTTTGCATTATGACTTGCCTAGGTACCATTCCAAGTTGCCTCACCTCACATAATGACATTCACGGAAACTGGCATTTTTTTTTTAGAATGATGTTACATTACAACAACCCTATATACATTGTCAGCTTTAACTGAAATGGTGTCCTAGGTGGTAGGCTCCACAGCAACCCACCTAAACTTTCTATTGTTATCCCTTACTTGCATTCACACATTACCAACTGCTTTACACCCATACTGGCCTTAACGCATAAAGATTATTTGCTCTTAGTTTTCTCACATTTTGCATTATTCTTTAGCATTTTATAAGAGCTATGACTTTCTAGGTCTTCAGGGTGGATTTTATAGTTTTTTTTTTCTTTTTTACAAACCTTTTCTTCCCATTGATGGCCTAATCCCAACTACGGAAAAGAAAAATCATTGTTACTGTTCAGGTTTACTTATGAGTAAGGAAATAAACTGTGCCTTATTGTTTTTCTTTCAGGGAATAAATAAGTTGTGTTCAAGGCTTGATGTCCAGAGATGACAAAATAATTCACAATAAAATGACAAAGCAAATGTTTGGGAGAATGCATCAATCATACCTGAGAATGCAGCTTGTTTCCTTACTACCCTCGCCCAGTAAAGATAGTCCTTCTGTACATCCCTTTGGTGTTAGAGGGGGATGAAAGTGAAGACACAAGTGGCTATATTTCAAGAGACTACTATATATCATATCTATATCTATCTATATATAGATATAGATTTATATATAGATATATACACAGAGCATATCTTCTTACCCCTACCACCCTATAAAACAGATACCTTCTATGTGCCACTCTGACATCAGACTGAAACAAAACTTAAAGAACAAATATAACATAGTAGCATATTTCATCATGTTTTCTGTCAGGCATATATAAACAGGATGTCTCCTTACCCATACTACCAAAAGACAGCCACCTGTGTATATATTTTTGCTTTATTGTGAGTACAGTAAAAATAATAATAATCTCAGTAATGTGTTCCATCTTGTTGCTGTTAGGCAGTACACTACATCTACAAAAGCTATAGTGACCTTCTCTGCACACTTCTGAGGTATGTGAGAGAAAATAAATAATGATCACAATGTCCCCGACTCAATGCAAGCTATAAAGTCTGCTGGCACACCTCTAAGACTTGTGAGGGAAAGTTAAAGAAATAATAATCACACTGTCCATGGCCCCCATACAAGTTATTATTTCCTTCATGTTCTGTGCACTCCTCTGAGGTCTGTGAGTAAAATTAAAGAAATAATGACCACAATCATCCTCAGGCTCCCCCTATACAGGCTATAGGAAATATATGAGCACACATCTGAGCAGGGATTGTTTTAGTATTGGTAGTACTGAAGGCAGAAGTCAGCACTAAGGCGATGTCAAAATCCATTCATACAGTTTGGAATGTGAGGGCCATCAGAGCCTATAAAGGTTCTAAAGGTCTAGATGTTCTGTGATACATTTTTCTGTCTTACTTTTTAAAGAGAACAACTTGTTAACTGCACTTCTACTGCTATCCTGACGAGTTATGCATGTGTTCAACATTACTGTGTGTGTTTACATATACAGAAACATATGCACACAAACTACCACTGACAAAGTACACATGCACATTGCCTCTTATAAACCATGCCTATCACAGAATGCACAAACACACACTCACACACACACACACACACACACACACACACACACACACACACACACACACACACACAAAAGCGTGCATGTACCAGTAGGGCTTGCTGCACTGTCACCTTTATAGAAACTGAAGGAATGCCAGTTCATCTACAGCATGTGTTTAGGGTGCTGGAGAAATCAAGAACACGTGGATAAATTCATACAAAGGCATGGATGACATGAGAAGTCCATGTAAAAAAATCTACACACAAGAAGTTTAACAGTACAAATCACTGTGATATAGCAATGCTGTCCACCGTTCCATTCTGCCAATGAGCAGAACATATAAAGATTCTGTACCTACAAAACCACCAGTGATAGCCACCTGTCATGTGTAAAGCTTATGTTTGTAATAATAAATGAAAGAAATTATGACTAACTTTTTACACCTACACTGCACCCCCCACCGTCTCAAAAGCATAAGTCATAGTAATACTACATTTATGCTGATTTTAGCAAATACAGTACATCGCATGACACTTCTACTACTGTCACACCAGATCAGTGACTGTTGCTTAACAACGATAAAACAGTGGGAGGATCAATCAAGCTTTATTCCCCTTTTTGAAAATACAGTTTCCAACTTTCAGGCATACAAAGTGAGACATTTTTTTACAGAAGTGTGAGATTTTTGCATAACAAACCATATGCACAACCAAAGCAAAGGACTGAATTTTGCTTTTTTTAGTCAGAATAAAAGCTTAACCTTGTAGAATTTGAGTTTTTTTTAGTTGTTTCATATAACATAAATATAACATTAAGATGATCCAGTTAAATAATTGTTTTATACAGCTCTGAAAATAAATATTTTTTGTCATAAAATCTCAGAACAGCTGCCATTTTTCTGTGATTTTTTTCAATGGACCAAACTGCCAAAAAAGGTCAGTCCTGTGTAAAGTAGGATCGCCACCTTTCATTTGCTTGAATTTAAATTTTTTAATGGAAAAAGTAAGCTTTTTTTTCTGGACAAGCCATGCCTACAAACAGTGCAAAGTACAGGACTTATTCCCCTGGATTTAATAAAATCTGTGTAGGCACCGTGTAATCCCTACATGGAATGTATCTGTGTACTCAGCCATGGTTCCTTCTTGGCAGCATGCCATGCATATTAATGATGTCATGCTGCCAAGGGAGAGCATAGGGACAGGGATATTGAATTCATATAGGGAGATGTAGAGGCTACACATGGTTGTGGATACCTGGTCAGATGTTATGTACAGGGTGAGGCTCCCTGTAATGCTCCCCACTACAGTTGAAATGCTGTGAATTGTTTTAAATGTAGAATATTTGAGTTTCAGGAATTTCTTTTCTTGTTTTAATTGCTGTATGTTTGCACTCTGCTGTGCTGAGTGCAGCAATGCCAAGCTGTGCTTACATATAGACAGCTGACACCTGCTACACATCTAAAAATAGAAACCGGATGTAATTAATTATCATAATTAATTTTTTTTATTTTTACTTTTGTTTTTCAATTGCCGTTTGCACAGTGCAGTGTACAGCAGAGCCAAACAGCACTTATACATACATAGCTGACACCTGCCAGACATCTAAAAATAGAAACTGGATATAATTAATTATTTATTTCTAGGTCTGTATATGTTTGTTTGAGCAGTGTGGCACAGTGCTCAGCAACACTAATAGGTAATCTAGTGGTATATGTGAAGGTATACTAGCTTTCATAATATCTAAGTAGCTAAATGGGTAGAGTTATGGCCTAATGTGCAGTAGGTCCTGGGTTCAAGTCGGTAGCACTCATAACATGTTTGTAATTTAATGCACTGTTTAGTTTAATTTAAATACAAATTTGTTATATTTGGCAGTGCTGTGTGGTGCTAAGCACTGCTTAAACATGTTAATGGCTACTACCGTTTGTGTGGTACTAGGCTTCACTAAAATCATGGTTGTGCAAGTTTATGTGGTGCTCAGCTCTGCTTAGCTGGTTTGTGCAATGCTAAGCAATGCGTCACTTTTTTGAATGTTGCTCAATGCCATGTAAGGATGGGAAAAGAGCCTATATTAAGACCAATAGGTGGTAAGTCTACACCATTCCTTGGGGTCTTAACATCTGTTGATATGGCAGATGGTGTTGGCGAAATTGCGCACTTTCAGGCACAGATATCGGTTGTGCAGGAGTCCAGGATCTTTGTTGGGCTCCTGGTAAAGAATCCTGAACCCTGGTTGATGCAGGGTGGCTTCCAAGCCTCAGAATGTAAGGCAGAGTCCTGTGTTCAGTTGGCCAGAGAACTTAACCAGTGTTACTGGTATCCCCTGCACTGGTGAGCAGTGTTGTCACCATTATGACTACCTGAAGAGGAGAAAGAGATGAACTTTGTACACTTGGGTTCAAGAGACAAGAGCTGGAAATGCCCCACATATATGTAAGTATGTTTTCCACTGTTTTACCAGAATGCAAGCTGAATGTCTGCAAAACTGCTATGCATGATGGTGCACTTCTCTTCTAAAATCTGCAGCTGAGAGGACTCGCGATGTTGAATGCCATGCCAGGTGCCTGACCAGGGTGTTCTGTGAGTGTGGTAAGTATACATTTATTATGCTAACTGTAGTGCAATAAGCAAAAAAGAGTAAAGCATTTACTGCAATAAAGTGTACACACTAAAAACTGTAGTGCAAAAAATGGGCAAGTAGAAATGTAATGCAATAAATGGGCAATTAGGTGTATAGTGCAATAAATGAACAATAACTGTATTGCAATAAGCAATAAACAATACCAATAACAGTAAGCAAAATGGTGTACAGCAGGATTGTGTTGTTATAACCACTGCAGTAGAGTTGGATGCATTGCTTGTCTATGGTAAGGTTGTTGCAGTCAAATGTAACACTGTAATAGCTGTAGAATGCTAAACTAATGGCTTGCAAACTGTATTGCTCGGCTCATAGTGCAGTCCAAGGCTGTCTCCTGGCCAGTATTAGTCACATAACGCTCTCTGTTCCGCCTACTCCAGGTAATAAAGGTATATGAGTAAAATAGCCCACTCTATGGGCAGATATTGTATGTGGACTTCACAGAAATTTATCAGCAATACCAATAAAGTGTTAAGCAGCCTTGTTGATTCCTAAATAAATCTGTCTTAATATATTCAGTATGGCTGTATTTCATGCATGTGCATTCTACTGTTACTACAGTCAAGTATAACACTGTAATAGCTGTAGAATGCAAAATGAATTTACTGCAACACATATTGATCAACTCATAGTATAGTTCAAGGTTGTAGCCAGGCCAATATCAGTCACATAATGCTCTCATTTTCTCCCACTTCAGAAACAAAAGGTATATGGTTGAGGTAGCCCAAGTTATGAGCAGATATTGTGTGTAGATTTCACAGACACTTATCTGCAATACCATTAAAGTATTATGCGGCACTGTTCATTCCTAAATAAATCTGTTTAAATATTTTCAGCACAGCTGTATTCCTTGCATGTCTGTACTAAGTTTCTGCAGTCAGTTTCTACATTATTTACAGATGTCCCCTGCAGTCACAGCTATTGGGTTCTGTTCCCATGCCTGCCAAATAAGGCATGACAGTTATCTAGTTTATGTACTGTACTGTACACAAACATGACTCTCAAGTGTCACAATTTCTCGTAATGTAATTAAAACTGCCTAATCTGTCTGTCACAGAATTACCAGAAAAATGATTATCTGGCATGCAATGTATTACCAAATCCATTTACAAAACACCATAAGTCCACATTATGTGAAACTGTTCTGTGTAGTTGTGTACCTAGATCTGTTATTGCTTGGTCCATACTGACCCGTGCTAACAGATTGAAAGGTATGTACCTGCTACATCAGCTACGGGAGAATTGTAGTCACTATACTTAAAACTGATGCTACACACCTCTAGTGCATCTATTATCACTGTTTTCATGAATATAATCTGCATTGTCAGTAATGAAATGTTTTTCTCTCTCTCCCTACCCCTTACCTTCATTTATTTATTATTGTTGTTTATTATTATGATTCAGTATTAACATATTTTGTCAAACTAACTATATTTTAGTAAAATGTGGTTTATTATTGTCATGTTTTATTGTGATTCAATATTAACATATTTTGTTTAACTGTTTTGTTGGCCTTATGGCTTAATTGTTACTGGCATGGTGTTAATATATGTTTATGTTATTTAATGTTGTGTTACACATAATATACATTGATATGTATTTGGATTAATTAAAATTATGTTCCATACTGTTAATACTAGCAATGGTTTGGTTATTACTCATCTTAACTTATTTCTACACCTAATTTACCACAGCACATCAAGGTAGGCTGGTTCTGGTTGATTCGCCTACCTTGCCTCCTCCAGCTGTGGCACCGGGTCTCAGCACATCTGATACCCAGACAGGTGGTTCCCTCTCTGTTGCTCCTGAACTACCTGCAGTGTCAGGTAGTAACACCCCCATGGGATGGGGATGGGCCTCCCTCTGGGAATGGTGGTGGAGGGAGAGTTGTCACCAGGGCTGAGCTATCAGTTTTGGTGCGCAGGATAGTCTACTGTAGTTTTGAAGAATAAATCCAGAAGCACAATAGCAAAATGGACAACTGAAAAGAGTGTACCACTGTTTATTACGACAAAAAAACAAATAAAATGATAAGCGCTTTCAGCTGCGTTACTCCAGCCTTCATCAGACATTTTCAAAATGTTGGTTGTGCCATTATATACTGCAGTTTGAAAATGTCTGATGAAGGCTGGAGTAAAGCAGCCGAAAGCACTTACCATTTTATTTGTTTTTTTTGTCGTAATAAACAGTGGTACACTCTTTTCAGTTGTCCATTTTGCTATTGTGCTTCTGGATTTATTCTTCATAGTTCGTGATTTGTTTTATGGAGCTACTGTAGTTTTGACCACTGCCTTTGCCAGATCTAGGGCATGCTGGCTGATCTGACGGCAGCCTCCCGCTGCCCAGCCTTCACCACTGCCACCCCAGGCACAGTGATGGAACAGTGCTGACAGTCCCATGGGTGGGGATGTGAGTCATGCTGCTGCCTTGTGAACTCACATGAGACTTAGATTCGACAACATTCTCCCTATCCAAGGTGTTCACCTCCCTCATGTATCACACACTGCCCCTGTCTGCTGTCTTGTTTGTTTTGTCTGTCTGCAAATGCATCCTCACCTACTCAATTTATTTCCCCCACACATACTTATTTCCCTTCCCCAACATTCCACTCTCACCTTAAAAAAAAAAATTGGCACCTGCCCCCCCCAAAAGAATCATCCCTTACATAGCTCTCCATTTTGCACACGTCAACTGGACATATGTAATTTGGACCAACTGGCTTGAAAATTCAGTTATGTTATCCTCAGCTCTCTTGGAGGGGGTGAGAGGTCAAAGTCATGCACAAATTCTGTCAAAGCGCACACTTGTTGCTGTACAAGAAATGGATAGCTATGGTTCTTTCCTAGGGTCTATATTAGAACATCAAAGTTTCAGAACTTCAAATGTTCTAATATCGACCCCTAGTAACCGAAAACTGATAACATCAAAAATTCAGAACAGCGAATTTTTTCCTAGGGAAAAAAATTATCTGTTCCAAAACACAAACACACAACACAAACACACCAAACAAACAGCAATCCACACACATACACTTTAAATCTTACATCTAACCCTACACTAAACTGTACATACACCACTATCTACCCACTTATGTTAACCCAAACCCTAACCCTAAGGTCCCTCACTATCACACACACACCTCACCCGCTCCCTAACCCTAACTCACCTACCCCGCCCTAACCCTCACGTCCACACATTCACACACTTACCTGACCCGGTCCCTAATCCTAACTCACCTAACCTGCCCTAACCATCACGTCCACACAATCGCACACTTACCTGAACCCGACCCGTAACTTTCCACCCCAGCACTGAAAATAGTGAAACAACAGGAACAGACAACCGAATTCTTTCCCTAGGAAAGAATTCATTTTTCTGTAACTTCGCTATTTTCAACTTCTGCTGAATAGGGGTCGATATTAGAACATTCAAAGTTCTGAAACTTCGATGTTCTAATATAGACCCTCTTTCCTACACCCTTCCTGCGCATCTCTATCTGCCATTCACTATGTTTTTCGCCCTGTTTGCACCCCATTTCACCACTTTCCTATCTGTCTATTTTTCTTTCCTTTATAATTTTTAGTGTGACACTGCATGACATGCCCCATCGTGCAGCTTTGCAATGCTCAGCTAAATAGAGCTATATTGAATATAATGTGTTTTCTATTTATAATAAGCATGTACAAAATAAACACCTGTCCCATATTTCGAACCCAGGATCATCACACCTGCAAACCACTGCATTAACCTGCCATGCTACACAGCTTTTAATTAAAACAGGTAGTTTAAACTAAGCATAGTAATTACCAGTTACAGTCAATAAATGTGTTTCCGCTAAGCTGCCCCTCACACCGCATCACACAAGCTTGATTAAATAGTAATGAAAAAAATGGGAGTGTGCCTTGCACTCTGGTGCAAGACTATACCACTTGAAAGCCAAACATGTAATAATGGATGTAAGTAATGCCTGTGATAGCAGGTAATCATGCTGTTTTATCAGCAACATGTAGAAATACACCTGCTAAGGCATGAATGACAAATGTGTAGAAATACATCCATATAAAGCTTACAACAGGATGCAGATGTGTGAATATACTTACAGAGAATAGGGTTACAGCATTAAGCCTGTCTTAGACCTGTAATAATGACATGTCATTGATATCCGGCTTTCTTATACCTACAAAGGATGTATAATACATCAAGGGTGCATTGTTTTTTGTCTTTGTTGCACACTGGTCTTGTTGGGCTGTCCCTTTATAGTGGTTGTAATAGCACACTGCTATTTGTTTGGCACTGTTCTTTTCATATATTATCAGGGGGGTTGCCTGTAGGGGACACACTACATTGGACTCCAGTGTTGGGTGTATGATCATACAGCAATATCTGTCATGGCACACATGGGGGTAGCTGACTATTGCTACTATCTCAGTTGTATCTACACACTTAGTATGTTTGCACATGTGGAGTATGACATGTCTGAGCAAGCAGCGGTCAGGTCCAGCCATTTTGTTCTTGCTGTATCTCTACATAGTGCACTCTCATGTATGTGATCCTGTAATGTGTTCCCATTTTGTGTCTTTCATGAATCATGTACCCTAGACACCGTGCACCTTTCATTGATGCAGAGAATGAAATTATACTGGAAGGCCTCTGTCAATATCATGACATCCTACTGTCCAGGGAGAGACACAAGATGGAGCATTGGGCTGTTTTGTGGGCTGACCTTATCTGTGACATGAATTTCATGGGTCATCATGGCAGGACATATGAGCAGGTTCAACACTGAGCAGCAGATATGATCAATGCTGCATGACAAAGAGCAGCAGATGCAGTCAGGCATTGTGGCATCACCGGTGGAGGGCCAGAATAGAACAGCCACTCTAGGCCACTGAGAAAGTCCTGGCAAATCTAGGCACACGTGACAGCTCCCAGGCATCCATCACACTGTACATTGTGAATGTGGGTACCACATTCTCTACAGCAGAGGAGCGTGCAGGTAAGCTTAGTTTGATCAGCAATGTAATACTGTAGCATTCAGTTTGTCAGGGTGTACATAGTATTACGGGGGTTGTCAGGTCTTTGTTCTTTGGAGGTGAAGGTTTAACCTCAGTTTTACTCTCATACTCAGAATGTGACCAATATGACAGTTAGTACAGTAGTAGCTACTGTAAACGTGAGATATATGGAAGTCTTACCTTGTTGTGCTGCAACATGCAGTGGTACTGACATTAACTTTCCCTCAACTTTTCACAGGTCCATCAGATACTGGCTAGACCCATGATCCTACCCTGGTAAGCATGACACTGTTTTATTATAGATGTAGGTTTACAGCAGTGTAATCCCTAGACTGTCATCCCAGACCTGATGCCTACATTTGCTGTACTGTCAGCATGATTGCCAACTGCGCACTTATATTCTGAATGTACACATGTTAGACTCATACCTATCCCTTATAGGTGTGACCACACTGAGAGATGTGATGGTATTGACAGGACACTACAGAGTGTCATATGTGCCAACTGTGCAGAGTCTGCACAAATGTCAACAGTGTATCCCACTCTTGCTGATGAGACTGAAGTGTAATGAGAAGTTATTTCCAAGTAACTATAGCTGTTACTGGGAAGAGTACTGTCCTCATGTCCTAATATTTGAGGTTGGGTTTTCAACAGGTCTGTCATAGTGATGACAGTGTATAGAGCCTTACATACATCACAACATTGTACTGCAGAGCAGAATAGTGCAGGTATTAATGTAATGCTTTTTCCTTTCTTATCATAGGTGACCAAAGGGCTGGTGTCTGTCCCCTACACAACCTGATGTGTCTCCTCAGACTCTGATATGATGATGATGGCCACAGTGAGGCATAGGTGGGGGTTTTGGCGACTGAATCTGTGCCAGAGGTTTAAATCCTTCTTCTTATTTCATTATCATTGCACATAGTCAGTATGCCCACACATACCCAATCTCTGGAGGCTACAAATATTGGACAGTTAGAGGGTGGGGCATTGAACCTGAAAGTAAGGCAACTATGGCTCCAGCGAGTGTACACATTGGCCATAGCCAGACATCTGGTGAGGTCCCACATAGGCAGATTGACAGGGGTACTTGTAGGAGGCCTGCTGTCCATCCAGCACTTATTGCAGGTGTCACATCATGGGTCAATCAATGCATGTTTTGGGCCATCATTGAGGCACAGGGACATTCTGAATGAAACACCAGATGTATCCTTATGGTTATGGATGCAGCACAGTCTGACATCCATGACTGCTTCCATCACATTGGGGACACCCTGGATTGATTCATCAATGCAGTGGACAGAAGGTGGGCTGTGACAGTGTCTGTCTTGGACCACACATTGTCTGCACTGGAACATGTGGTTTGAGTTGAGCGTCAGACTCATGGACGTAGCTCAGCAATCCCATCTGCTGAGAGTCCATATGTCAATGCACAATCCCGCTCCTGTAGTGGCAGTACATTCAGCACTACAAGGGGAGTGTGCTGTCCACACCATGATATGGCAGGCCTTGGACTTGTGGTCCTGGGCATTCCCATAGGGACATGGTCCAAGCAGGCAGCAGTCATCGTCAGGTACTAGAACTGCTTCTGACCTTGGGCATGGAAGTACCAGTGTAACTTCTGGCAGAGCCAGTTCCTGTGTTCGGGGCAGGAGACAGTGAACTGTCAACTCTACCATGTATGGTCCAAAGCTGTCCAACATACACACATGTAAGGCTAGCACTGAGCTTGACTGTGTACACAGACACAGTCACACATCACTGGCAATTGCCTACAGACACACATGGCACTTTTCAATGGTCCATCTTACCTGCCTCCCTTCCTAACTGACACACATACTGACAACCATTTGGGTCAGCCTAGGCCATCTGCACCCCGACACAACACCCTGTGCAAATGATGATACCTGGTGCCACATCTCTGTCATCCTTGCCATCAATGCAGAGAATGAAGCTATATGTCTGATGCACAGGGTGGCTATATTAGTTAACATGTACTTGTGTAATGCAGTGATGTTTTGCCATGCCACTTGTGGTTACCAACAGATACTGTATGCTGGCATTTGTCATGAGTACTCCACATGCTTGTGTGTACCTTATATTGTATAATGTTGTAATGGCTGTATAGTTATGCAATGACAGGTGTGTCATGGACATGTTTCTTTTTCTGTTTCAGGAGTCTGTTGGGATAACATATGGATACACAGTAGCACTAAAGTAATACAGGATGGCATGTCAACACAGCAGAAATATGTTTTCAGCAAGGTACAGCAGTATAAGTGCATGGCTCCATAGGTTCATATCTGTATAACAGGCTAACAAGAACAATGGCAGCATTCAGTGTACTCATGCATCCCTAATCTGTGATAAGGTCTTTTCTCCTTGATAACTGTCACCAGGGTTTGGGGAATGAACACATCTACAAGCTGTGGTGATGGAGATGACCCATCTACAAATATCCTGTGTCCAATACAGACAGTTGCCCAACATCAGTTATGATTGTCATGTTCTGCATCCCATTGTGTAACCTGAAACATGGTGTTTGAAACAGCAAATGTGTGTTTCACATGCATGGGGGCCTACTTCATGTAGGGTGTACTATTTGTGTTACATACCTGTCTGCCCATCATGTACTATGTATACCACTGTGATGTTGTAGATGTGTAGAACAGGTGAGATGTGTTAGTCCTGTCATGGATATGCAAGATGTACACAGTGGGATCTGACACCTCCCTTTTGGAGCCATACACATCCCCTCCAAATCATTTGGGAGACAGGCTACACATGTACGGTCATGGCACAGACTTTATAGGACATGTTATCTACACTGTGTATTGGTGTACCATGGAACCTGTGTGGCTGCTACAGTTCTACAATATGCCTGTGTAGTGACATGGCAAGGGTGCCATTGCACACAATGATAGGAGTGATGACTGCCACATTCAGTATAGCAGTGACAGTCTGGAATGATGCCCCAAACCTGTTGGTATAGGATGTACAACAGTGAATGCATCCCCACATCTTATTGACCAGTGAAAGTCAAAGGCTACATTAATCTCTGTGTCCATAACTCAATGAGTAATGGCTCAACTGTGTCTGGTGTGCAGACACTACAATAGTTTGCAGGAGTGGATGATTTCTGACAGGATAGTATTGTGCAGTTTTTGGTATTTAGTCTTTGTCAGTGGCTCAGACAAGAACTGTCCATGTCTTAGGCCATCCTGAATAACTGCTGGTTCTGTGTGGGATTCTGTGACAGCTTCTAATATGCAATCACCTGCTAATGGTCTCAGTCAGATGTCACTGACAGTGGCTGTGACTGCAGAGAAGGAATAGGTAGAAGCAGTGCACCAATAATGGAGGATGTTAAACTCCAGTGGTGAGTGATGTCATTGCAGCATTGGTCTCCCAATGCTATCTTCCCAGAGACACACGCCTATCCACCAGCTGACATAACACTGTACATGACACACACAGTTACCAGCAAGGCCTGCTGGCCTGCTGGCCTAATATTGTCATTTGCCTTGTCATCAGGTCATGGTTGGTGGAGTGAGACTTCTGTCCGACATCCATTGCATAGTGTAACAGTCAATGGGCTCCACCAGTTACATTTGGTAGACATGATCTGGCCTTGATCAAAAGTAACAGCATTTGGTCCAGTGTCAGTAGGTGTATAACAGTGTTAGTCTTCATATCCATGCTATCTCCTATCATGGCATTTCAGATGACATGACTCAGAGATCTGGGGACACTGCTTGGTACTACATGCTAGTTGTCCTCTGTGCTAGTAAGTACTGCAGTTACTTTCAGCATGTTGCAAGAAGAGAGTCATGCAAGGTGTCTCTACAAAGCACAGAGAAATATGTACAGAAGTGTAATATGCACACACTTTTTTGCTTAGTCGAGCTGTGGCTCACTGGCCCAAAGGATGGTCCAGGTCCTTACCTACAATGTTCTGCAGCAGTACTGTGACATCCCCACATGGGAAATCAACATACTGCATCATGTGCTTACCAATATGGGTGACCACTATAGTCCCCCCAATGTAAGGTGCTCCCTGGTGGTGATTTGGCCACAGATCAGTCTTCTTAGAACTACAAGCATTTACCCCCCCAAACCTGCAGATAATACAGACATGTATGTCAAGAAAGTAATTTATTATCTCCTGTGGGATGGTTGGCATAGCGTGATTGCACCTCTCCCTTCAGATGGGACAGGCAAGTATGCAGAACTCTACACCTATGCATTATGTCAGTAGCAACACAGCTGCATGAACTCGCCTGCATATGACAGGAGGTACACAGGCTCATCACAGCGCAGCAAACCTGACTGGTGGACAACTGCCATTAGCAGGCTACACAATAACAGGTGGATAGTGCTGTGTGACAGTTGGGGTGAGGGTGCCCCCTAACATGGAGGCACTACCTCCTAAGCTAAAAGAAGCACATAGTGTTGCCATGATATTGTGTAGACATGGTGAGTGATAAAATTAGCCACCCATACAAAGCAGTATCACAACACACAGTGTAGTTACATGTGTAACCTCAAAGAACAGGCTCATTTTGTCGGTGACCTCATACATCATGATGCCACATATGATGGTTCTGTACTACTATCTAAAGTGTACTCTCACACTGTCTGCATCAACTACACTCCCCTGTCTCCACCACATGTGGCACATGACATTCCTAAAACCTGCCCCATAATGTCCATTTTTGCAGAGCAGTTCTTAACAGGCTTCTCAATGGAACATACACAGCCTCTATTACACATGCTAACATTCCAGGCTGTATCCCACATTTAATCCAACAAGGATTATTAACACCATTGGGAAACCCTTGCAATCATACTGACATCACTGGCTGCACACCAGCTCAGTGGATAATGGTAACTGTTATACCCTTGCTCAGAGGTGGTGCATCTACTGATCAGAATAACTTTATACCTTTTTGTCTACATATCCATATCTCTATGCCCATAGAAGCAATCATTATGGAGCTGATCAGCACACATATATGTGATCTTCACACAGTTGACTGTGCACAGTTTGGATGTGTGACAGGGTGAGCATGACTGTTACATGTGATGGACATTTCAGAGGCAGTCACCAAGGACCTGGGTGAGGCTATATCAGGGCTTACAACCCCCTAGACTGAGCCAAGCTATCTGAATATACCCCCCACTCAGGCAACATTTACAAAGCAGTCACTTAGACATCCATGATACTGTCATTGTGGGGGTCACTAAGTGACCCATTGATGGCACAAATATGCAACATAGGTACAACCACCCCCACTAGTTGATCTGTAAGCAGCAGTGCTCAACAGGGTGTAGTTCTGCATCCTCTACTGCTTGGAATCCATTTAACCAGAATACATGTGACTACTGGATTACTGTGGTTAACAATGTTGGCTGATGCTACATATATATTTTCATGGAGTTTATAGCCATTAGTATGTCAACAGGCATGTGTTTGCAATACCCTCTTGCAGGATAGTGACATACCACAGAGACTCTATGATTGCTCACAATTTGCAGGCAATAGCCATTTTTATGTACCTTTCCAAGCAGTACTGGAAATTGCATACAACAGTATGGTCACTCACAAGGACAATTCACATCTACAGTACGTTTTCAATGGGATTTGTCTGCAATGAGTGTCATTGTCACCTGTTGCATATAGACTACTTAGAGGTGATCTGTGCCTTACATACGGGGCAATGTGTCACCCTGCTTGATTGCATATGCTGCCTATCTGTAGGAGACATAGTAGATGGATAACTCACTGTGAGGACATTAACCTCATATGTTACGTTAGTACCACATGCTTGTGGGAGAGATTTGTCAAGCAGACATAAACACACCCTTGAAACAGCACCTTGTTGAATAGCACACAGAGCACCTCAGTGCACCTCAGCATATGCTATCTGCATGATTGGCTGGTTGACCATCCTCTCAACAAAGGGCATTTGCCTGTGTCCCTCTTGGAATAGGCCAATATGTGCTGATCCTGTAACTACAGGTATAAAGATGTTTATGATTGTGAGGGCTATATGGCCATTATGCTAGTTAAGTTCAAACATCCTATGGTTCCATAACATTATTTAAAATGCTATAACAGTCTCACACACAAACCTGGCTACACTGAGGCTAGCACCATTTCCAATCACAGTGTACAGGACATGCATTGGCACATAAGTAGTGAAAGTTGTCTGTATCATCTGTATGTAGATGAAACACTTACCTATGTAATGCTACCTACTACAGATCACAGTGCATGATGCATGCAACACACTTCAGGTCTGCTAGTACTATGAATTTAGGACATATTATACTTGATGACATCAGCATGCCTTGGGGTCAGTCATAAGCGAGGCCACATTACCCACTACAAATAGAACACTGCAAACCCTACCTATTTCTAAGTTACCAAAGGTGATTATATTTATGCCATATGACATACAAACACACACACCAAGTAGCCTGTAGTGAGATGAGAACCCCTACCTATCTAGTGTTATACACTATAGATCCCAGTACTTATCACATGTTCCACATCTTAAGTCTGATACTACACTGTCAGCGGATAGTCTTAAGGTGGATGACATCATCAGGATTTGTAGAAGACAGCAGTTTTGAAGCCAGCAAGTTACAGAGCAAAAAATACATCACCTTTGCAGGTGGATAGCACATGGAAGCATGTCAGCAGTTCTGCCGGGAGATACACTCACATTTGTGTGCATCAAGTAGCCTGGAGTGTGATTAGAACCCCAACTCGTCTAGTGTTATGCACTATTTATCACACACATCATGGCTTACGTGTGACACTGTCAGCTGGTATTCTTAAGGTGGAAACATTATCAGTCCTTGTAGAAGAGGGCAGTTTGGAGGCCAGCAGCAAGTTACAAGACCAAAATGTGCATAACCATTGCAGGTGGAGAGCCCATGAGAGCATGTCAGTTGTTCTGCAGGAGGATACAGACCCCCCCCCCCACACACACACACACACACACACACACAACACACACACTGTGTGGCCTGGAGAGAGATTAAAACCCCTACCTATGTATTGTTATACATTAGTGATCACAGTACTTCTTGCACGTGCCACAGCTTAAGTCTGATACTGCACTGTCAGCTGGTAGTCCTAAGGTGGATAACATCATCAGGCCTTGTAGAAGAGGGCAGTTTGAAGGCGAGCAGCAAGTTACAGGGCAAAAAATGTGTAACTATTGCAGGTCGATAGCCCATGAGGGGCATGTCAGTTGTTCTGCAGGGACACAGACACACACACACACACACACACACACACACACACACACACACACACACACACACATATATATTCCAGAGTGAGATTATAACCCCTACCTATTTAGTGTTATGCACAATAGATTACAGTACTTATCGCACATGCCACATGTTAAGTCTGTTGTATATGTGATTGCAGGCACAGTACTTGTGCATTACACAAACAAGGTGTGTGTTGAACAGCACCTGTAGCCTGCAGAGTGATATTGCTTCATTCTGTTATCTGCATCTAGTATCCTAGCAGTGAGATAACTGTTATTATCCTAGTTATGTTTGCACTGTTACCAGCATGGCTGTATGTGCTGTTTGCACTCAGACAGGCACACCTGTGGGCAGGAACAATATGCCCGGTCCATGCATGCATTAACAACATTATACAGTATACCACCTGCTCACCTGTGCCTGTCTATGTGATGACATCCAGCAGGCACATGCGTCTGTTGGTAAGTGGATTATGTACTGTTGCACCCTTAGTTTGGATTCTTTGATCAACAGTATGGATGTGTGATAGTGCATATTTACTCACCATTATTAGGGTATACAGACATCTACACACATATTTATGTATATAACAGGAATGTATATATAATTGTAGCTGCATGTGTGTATGATATGTATATGTGATATGCATATATATGAGGAGAATATATGTATCATTTTAATATATATATATATATATATATATATATATATATATATATATATATATATATATATAGCTATCTATATTGGTATATATCTATTTGACACTACATAGAGATAGATATACTATGTATGTGTGAATGAGATAGTGGCAAATGGATATGTATACGTATATGTCTGTATATAGAGACATATCTATAGCCATATCTATACATAACAGGTCATTTGTGATGAAGGGGAAACAGAATTGCACTAATTTTAACTACGTTTATGGTATGCCCAGTGGGACTGTCAGTACTTATAAAGTGACTCCAGGCCACACCTGCCTGTACTCCAGTCTGCAATTTTGTGTGTTACAGACAATGACATCTGTCCCTGTTTCTGCATTACTGTACTTCACTCAAAATGTCCACAAAATTCCCATCTGCCTGCTATACTTAATATATGACTGAGGTTCATAATGTTACACCGCACACAGTCTGACTGTCAAAACTCTAACAAAATAATACATCACATATAAAATATATGAATACTTCCAGATTACAACTCTCAGCACCATCTCTCATGCTAACTTCCCAAGTCCACTGAGCCACACAGGCTGCCACACAGAGAGAATTCATTCATTACACAATCAACAGCATAAATATGTATGTTGTTATTCCTGTATTACGTGAGACATACAATGTGTGATTGAGTTCTGTGTTACAGCCCTGAGATTGCCTGGTCTGCTGATATACTATTGCTGACTTACTGTTAAAGGAGTTATATGGGAACACTGCTGTGCTGGGGGTGGGAGAACAACAGCACATGATCTACCGGGATACATAGTAGTCCAAATATCATGTGACCCTACTGTTTAACATCTCCCTTGATTGATGTAGTGAATATTCCAATCATGAGGCCTAGTAAGTATTTAGGAACGCATACTATTGGACTGGGTATCTTTAGTCACATGTGGATGTTACATTTGTCCAACTAGCCCACTATATTTCCTTGCATAAATGCAGCAGATCCATAGATATGACACCATATTATAGTAATCCTTACAAGTAGTGTGTAGGTTGGAGACTTACCTTGTGAATGCAGCAGTTGACAGAACTGTTGTTCAGGGCTGACTCTGTCTGATGCAAGCAGAACACAGCCAATACAGGGATAGGTACAGGTTTTGTGGGCTGCCTGGCATCAACCATTTTAATATATGTATGTAAGTAGAAGTAAAGTGTCAGTCCCTATGTCCCTAGGTTGTCAGTGAATGTGCTATGCATTGTCTCTTAGCCAAAGCCAAGGATTACTGACCATGCCTATCTCTGCCTACAAGGACATCATCAGGGTGTTCTTCTCCCAAGTCTTCTTGTGAGTGTGGCTGTTATGACCTAGGAACTGCTGGGGGGGGGGCTGTGTATGCCTTCCGTTTGCTGAACCTGGTGCAGTTGTTCTGCATGATCATATTGTGTAGCATGCACAAACTGTGAAGATAGGTGCACATGTGGCTAGAGAGCACTACATGGCACCACCAGATATATAAAAGCACTGAAACCATGACTTCAGAAGCCCGAAAACATGCTCTATGATACTCCTACTTTGTGAGTGTCTCATTTTGGTGTTCCTCTATGGGTGTGTGTGCATTTCTGTTGGGTGTCATCATCCACGGTTCCAGTGTGTAGCCAGCATCGTTCAGTAAATGGCTGTGTGGGATGCCCCCTAGCAAATATCTGGTGCAGCTGTGATGCATGCCAGATATGGAAGTCATGATAACTGCCAGGGCCGCCAGCACACACATTCATGATAATCCCCTGGGTATTGCACACAGCCTGGCAGTTGAAGGAGTGGTAACCCTTGCAGATGACATAGCAGGTGGTGATTTGATGTGTACCTGAGTTTAGTCTATGGGACCCAGTACATCAGGGTGGTGTGCTACATGGTAGAAAAGTTGCAAATTGCTGGCCCTCACCTCAGGGGAAAAGAAATGTGCTCACTAGCATGTGATAGCATGATATCCAGGAACTAGTGGAGTACCCTGGATGCTGATGCCTATGAGACCCCCACCATGTCCTCAGTGATTCTTTGGAAAGTACCTGTAGCTAGTATCCTATGGGCTGCACATACCTTTGTTTCCACTGGGATATGTTCCCCTCTGTTGGCTCTGAGTCTGAGTTTAGGGTGGCAGAGCTCAGTGTATTCTTGTAGTATGTCCCTGTCCACATTGTAGTGCTCTACAATCTCCAACTTATGTTGCTCCTAGAAGGTCATGCTAGGCCTGAACACTCTTCTCCTTCCTTGTCTAGGCATATTGTCAGCAGCAGCAGTAGCATTGACTTTAGCATCTAACACATACAGATGTATCAGACCTGCAGCAGACCCTAGCACTATCTCAGTTAACATTCCCAAGTCTGTACTCCAATTGTGCAGAGTATGGGGGAAAATTCAGATTGTAGGGTGTATGCATATTTTATAGTGCTCTGCTGTAGGTACTGACTGTGTGATTGGCTACCTAGGATGTATTCCACCTGCCTAGTATATCATTAACATCATTTAATTGCCCTAGTTTAAGTTAAAGAGGGGTCAAAACTAATTAATATGTCATTGACTTATAGATACAATCAGCACTGTGGTGTACTGTGCAAACATGCACCCTGTAGGTAAACAAAGATTAGCACTTAGTGTACCACCCTAGTCTTCAACACTCAGTGTGGAGGCACGCTGTGCAAACACACTGAAACACATGCCCCTTAGCTAAACAAATCTTATAAGTTAATGTACACACCATGCCTGAAAGGACATGCTCAGCATGGCAGCACACCATGCAAACAGACGCAGCTGAGCTGAAATAAGCTTAGAAGTCATTGAACACACCCTCTGCTAATGTCAGCTACCTCTTCTGTAAACACCAATATGGTTCTCTGCCTACATGGAGGAGATATGCGCACATGATTACCCCTTTATGCTATTCAGTAACTCCACCTCATTTGAATAGAGATCCATGCTTACAGCTTGGATACTGCATGCTTGAAATCCCTATCACATTAGCAACAGCACCAATCCACCATTGTAAATACTCCTCACAAGGTCCTGTAATACATTTCTGTCACATAATATTCATTTTGTATTGTCCAAGTTTTTTTTTTTTTATTTTTATTTTTTTATAAAGCATGCTTGAGCACTGTGGCGCATTGTACAAATATGCCCAGACTTAAAAAAAATAACATTAATTTACTTTATTCCCTTTAATTTTTCAGGCACACAGGAAGATAGTTTCAGTCATATCTGTATGTGGTATGGTATCTTTGTCCATATACTGACATTTTTAC
Source organism: Protopterus annectens (assembly GCF_019279795.1). Lineage (NCBI taxonomy): Eukaryota > Metazoa > Chordata > Ceratodontiformes > Protopteridae > Protopterus > Protopterus annectens. The sequence goes on along the minus strand of NC_056741.1, from coordinate 989,035,203 downwards.
AGCCCCTTTTTATCTGTCTACACTCCTCTACATGGAGTTTTTCCATGTTCACTACAGACACTGATACAGGGTCTGAAGAGCTGCCAATCTGCTTGCTGGATCACTCTACCTGACTCATTTGCATGAGATTCACCTGCTTATGAGGTGATTTGCATGCCGTGGAACATCCCATGTTGGCACATGCATGCGCTGCTCAGCAGTGCTTACTGAATCTAAATTCTGCTTACTTTCATGTAAGTATTGTGGCACGATGCCTACATGGTAAAAAAGACTGTGTAGGCTTTATTAAATTCCCCACTTATTTTTTTGGCAAAATTAAAGCTGACTCAGAATTAGAGTTGCGTCTGCTGTTTTATATAACAGCAATGTGTTTCAAATACAAATAATTGTTTTAAGAAACTTTTACAGAAAACTTAGGCATTAGCTTTATCATAGTATGTCAGGAAATTTCCTATTTTTTATGTCTTCATGAGCTGCAACTTCCCAAACAGAGGTATACTTCATTGGACTGAAAGCTCATTTCACTGAATCACAAATGTTTGAACACAATTTATTGAAAATTCATTTGATTGAAAACTCATTTCTTTGATTTACAGTTGATAGAAAACCACCCCCACATAATTTTTTTTATTTTATATTTGTTATGTAGAATGTTCCTGATGAATTCTGATTCAATCAAATGAGCTTTCAATCAAATGAAATTTCAATGAATTGTGGTCACTGGGTTCTTTTATAGTGAAATGAACTTTCAATGAAATGTGATTCACTTTCAAATAGGGAGTATCTTGCATAAAGGGGGACAGGTCATAACCATAATATAAAGAGGGAGAGGTGGTGGCCTAAGATGAGGAATGCATACCAATCATATATCCTGGTTTTGCAGAAAGTCTTTCATTTTGCTTCATATTTTGGTCTGTCTCACATGCATTTTTTTATTTTCTGTTAAGTTGTTTCAGATTTAAGTCAGTTAGTAATGCCAGGCATTTGAGCTTCATGCTGCTAATCATTTAAATAAATGCATGATGTTGCAAATGCTATTGTTGTGTCAACTTTTTTAAGTTTTGTCCTCTTAGCTGGCCAGAATTCTTGTGTAAAGAAGGTAACAGTTTTTTTTTTTGGTATCTGGTGTCCTGACGGTATTTATAAAACTCTCTGAAAGAGAAAACATTCCCTGAAGAACAAAGGGATCTGCAAACCTTAAAACCCTAGGAAAGTACTGTAATCAGCTGTTCTGGGCTGCTAGTCTGTATTACTTATCTCACATTCATTTATTACAGGCTTTACAGTGACGAAAAACTTTTCCTGCTTATTTTTATCTCACATTCATTCACTAATTGCCAGTTTTGTCTTAAATAGCTGCAACCCCATTCAGGATAAAAGTGATAATTGGGGAATGAAAAATATTTTTCTCTCCTTTTTGACCAATGGTAATTAACTTTTCTCTGTCCCCCACACAGCCAGGAATGACCATGAACCCCAGCTACAGCTATATGTATCACAGTTGTCTAATGTCAGGTATGAAGCCATGCTGGTATCTCCTTAACCTACCTTTTTAGCCAGCCATTTGTCATTGCACTGTTTCTCTAGTGGAGATTTCTTATGTAACTGAAGGCAGTTTAATGGGTTCCCACTGTCTTCAAGAAAGAACACATGTATTACTTGTGGCCATGTTATTTGGGCATATTCAGTGCTAAGGGTCCCAAACAATGTTCTTCTCACATCTGTTTTTTTTTTTTTTTTTTTTTTTTTTGCAGGTTTGGCCCAGTGGATTCCCTTTCTGCATGTATTGGGAGACAGTCCTCTGGCCCATTTATTGTCTACTAGAGGTGAACGTCAGGTATTTAGAAGTGGGTCAGTTTGGTGATCCTGTGGACTGTCCTATCCCCCCAGTCCTGTGGCAGACTTGTGAGCTCTGATATGAAAATCTTGGGATGTCCATGTTCACTTCCCAGCATGTGCAACCTTTTGCAAAAGCAGCACATGGGTTGCAACATGTTGCTGTCTAGCATCTTAGTAGTATGACAATTGCCAGTGCAGCAAGCCCAGCTGTCTCACTCCCTCTGGGATGGGCATATTGCCATGTCATTCATTCCCATCCCCCTCCATCAGATCATTGAGATGCCAACACAATACCATTCCTACTACAGTGTGGTTCACACTGCAGGAAACCCAGGTTCGAGTAATTACATTTGTGAAAGTAACTCAAGAAAAATTAAAAGTACTGAAAACAAACACAAGGCGTAGCTCCGGTGCGATAAAGGCTGTCTTCCCTCAGTCAGAACCATCGTTCCACATAAAAATAATTGAAAATGTGCAAAGAATATTTCATGAGAGGGGCTACCCAGTTGAGCTAACTGAACTCATTAAAGAATATGTTGTACAGAGATGGGGAATTACATATATACCACTATTAACTAATAAGGAAAGGGTAACAAATAGAATTTTAAATAATGAAAAAGTACACAATGAGAATAGGGTAGTAACACTACCTTATTTAACATTGGCGTATTATAATGGTATTGGATGGTTAAAGAAATGTATCAATGAAACCTGGGGGATGTTTAGCACTATGCCAACAAGGGTTAGCATCTTTCAAAACACTTTGAGATATAGTTCAAGGAGGAATAAAAATGTAAAAAACATTATCGAGATGAAAAATAAAACAAATACAAGAGGAACATGTCCAAAATACGGCACTTTTAAATGTGGAAGATGTTCACAATGCCCCTTTATAGCAGGGTTAAAAGAAATAAGAATCCCAACCTTAGATGTGACACTAAGAGCAAAGAGATACAATAGTTGTTACTCCAAGGGGGTAGTTTATTTGGCATATTGCATAACCTGCTGGGGGTGTTATACAGGAAAAAACAGAATGCCACCTTAGATTAAGAATTTACTAACATATAAGGGATATTAATAAGAAAAAAATGAAAATAATGCCCTATATAGACATATTTTGATATGTAAGGAGGCTGATTTCAAGTTTTGGGTACTTGAAGAGGTTGATCATTTTGAAAGAGGCAGAGAATGGGAAACGAGGTTGGAATTTAGAGAAATTATATGGCGATTGAGATTGGATGCCTGTAGTGGGAAAGGTATGAATGACCATATCTCCATTACTCCAGCCTTGAAACTACTTTCAGAGGATCCTAAAAGACACAATATAAAAAGTAGGTAGATAACAATTATGTTAGTAGAGGTTGGATGTGGGAATATATTCATATATATATATAAATATTTTGGTCTGAGAATTATTTCTTATTTAAGAACACATATACCCCCTGTATTATACTGTTTTTTGAATTCAGTAGCACATTATAGGTTGTTTACTATTGGTAAGTGCTATATTGTATAGTTTTAGGTTTTTTCTATGTTTTTTATATACAATTAATTTTTATAGTATACATTTTTGTAGTATAATATTAATATTTATATTTTACATATTTTATAACAGTATGTGCTTCACTACATTATATATATGAAAAGGCTTGTTACCTGGAGGATTTTATTATAATGTTTGAATAGATGGCGGTGTGATCCGCAATATATATGTGTCAAAAGAACATATATATTTATGTTTGGAGGTTATTTATATATTATAGAATATTGGTATTATGTATTTCAGCATACAGGTATAGTAGGGTCTTTGTTTGGAATTAAATTTTCACAAGGTCAGAAAGACTGATTGATTAATTGAAGTGTTTGAATGGCCAGCCAATGACATGTAAGGTGATGATATAAAATGTGTGTAAAATGGCTAGTTCATGATTCTGATGAAGTCTCTGGAGGGAGATGAAAGCACTTAATCCGTGTTTTATTGTTTGTCAGTTTTACATTAAAGTATATATACAATACTAGACTTATTCCGGGAATTAATATTATTTTTATGTGGAACGAAGGTTCTGACTGAGGGAAGACAGCCTTTATCGCACCGGAGCAATGCCTTGTGTTTGTTTTCAGTACTTTTAATTTTTCTTGAGTTACTTGTTGTCATTAGCATTTGTTCCAGTTACGAGGAGTCGCCAAGAAGATGAATAATAGTACTCTGTTGAACGAGCTTATCAGGGTTATACGGAGCTATTCACAATCTGACAATCCACTTCCTGATCCAGGAAATGAATTACCATGTGCGCAAAGCAGTCCTAGGGCGACCGTTGAGACTGAGATGACGTCAGACACCAGAAGTGAACACCCCAGAGAAACGAGGAGAGGAGAAACAGTACAGGAAAGTACTTTAACCAGGGTGAATGAGGCGAATGGTCGGCAAACAAGAAGAAAAGTTAGTGAACATCACGGGGCTGGCAAACAGAATTTATACAATAATCTGGATTTTAATACCTGGTTGAACAATTCGTTCACTAAGAATTACAGATTAGAAGGGAATGACCAGCCGGAGAGTATGACATATAAAGAAAAGTGTAAGACATTTAAATTGCTTTTAACTAGGTATAAAAACCTATCAGTTGAAAATTGATATTTCAACAAGTGTTTGAATGACAAAATTGTACCTAAGGGACTTAGGATTAATACATTTCCAAACAATACAGTTGTAGATACAGAATTTTTAAAGCCATTTGTGATATGTTGAATGAATGTGGGCTGGCCATATTAAAAGTTATGATTAAACACAATGAATATAAAATGGAACAAAGTAGAAAAGAGATAAATAGGTTGAACAATGAAATTAATGCTGATTTGTTGTTTACAGTGGATGAATACAAAAATATTTATTTTAGAACACTACAGGATGTGGATCATATCACCACCCGAAGTTACAATAGGAAAATCATGAAACTGAAAAGGAATTTAAATGAATACCATAGTGGTACAGCTTATTATAGTGACAATAGGAACATAAAAGGGCAGTGGAGGTTTGGGGATAGTCACCATTACCATCATAAAAACAATTACAACAATAATAGAAGGGGAGAAATGGGTAGATATAGGAAACAGGGTGATTACGACTATCATACACACCAGAAGGATGAATATGAATAGAATTATGTTAGGAACCATAACCCAAATGGGCAGTCCCTTTAGAGGGGGAGGAACCGAGAAGGTCCGAGAGGCTACGAAACTGGGCCCAACAACCTTCCTATGCCCAAGTAACTGGCAACTACAATACCGATCAGCATGTGAGGAGGTACAGATGATAGAAATAGAGACTGACAACGTGAATATAGTGAGAGACATTAATGGACAGGTTATTGACTTTGATAAACATGAAGTTATAGTCCACTCGCTAAACTATTTTAATATTTGTAACTATACTGACATTAGAATAAATGAGAATTATTTTAAATTATTCACTAAGGGTTTACTTTTGTTCCTACAAAAAAAAAACAATATAGAGAATATTTCACTTGATATAAAATTTTTCACTAGAAAAGTAAACCTTGTACATATATTTAAGGATGCGATAACAAATGAAAGGGGGAATGTGTTAAAAAAGCGGAGTGTATACAACCCCTCCTTTCACCACGATATTATACATTTTGAGAGTTGTGTTATCAGTAGGATTCAAAATGAATACAAAAGAGACAAGATTCTACAGAACAACCTAACAAAAAAAGAAGTTGAATTACTTAAAGAATTGAGTGGAAATGAAGAAAATTGGGTTATGAAACCTGATAAGGGGGGAGGGGTTGTATTAATGGACCAGTGGGATTATACCAACAGAATGTTGGAAATATTAGACAAAGAGAATCGTTATGCTGTTGTTTCAAGAAATGAGATTAATATTTCCTATAAAAAAATAGATCTTATATTAGAAGATAATGTACTACAGGATTGATTGATATTAATTTATATAATTTCTTAAAAGTGTCTAAACCAGTTATATCAGCTATTTTTGGCATTCCAAAGGTACACAAATCACTTGATAATCCACCTATGAGACCTGTAGTTTCATCACAAGGGTTAAAAACACAGCCACTTGCTATATATGTCGATACTAAATTAAAAGAGTTTCATGTTAAGTATCCACATATTTTAGTGGACTCGTGGGATTTTTTGAATAAAATAGGGATGGGTCCATATGCTGATGAAATAAGTTTTATTACTGTTGACGTGAAGGATCTATTTTCTGTTATACCTCACACTGAAGGGTTGTTGTGGTTTGAAAAAATGTTAGTTGAAATGGGCCTACTGACAGCTGATGAATTTAAACTGGTACTGGAAAACATGGAATTGGTGTTAAAATACAATTATATTTTTTTTCAGGGAGACCTTTACCATCAAAAAGATGGGGTAGCTATGGGATCAGCATGTGCCCCCACGTATGCTAATATTATTATGCTTTTCTGGGAAAAACAACATGTATTTAGATCTACATACTACCAATATATTAAAAGTTACTATCATTTTTTGGACGATCTTTTTATCTATGGGATGGTCCAGGCAAAGTAATAGAGGAATTTATGTACTTTATTAACCATACCACTACATTTTTACAATTCACGCACGAAATAGGTAAAGATGAAATACATTATTTGGATATTAAGTTAAGTAAAGATTATAAGAATAAAACTTACAAGTCTAGCATATATAGAAAGGAATGTTATTCGAATGCATACTTGCATTTTGAGAGTGATCACCCGTATCATTCTAAAATGAATATAGTAAAAGGGCAAATGATAAGGATTGCCAGAATGACATCTGATAAAAAAGAATTCCTGGATGAAATTGAAAATGTGCAAATAATGTTTCATGAGAGGGGCTACCCAGTTGAGCTAACTGAACCCATTAAAGAATATGTTGTACAGAGATGGGGAATTACATATATACCACTATTAACTAATAAGAAAAGGGTAACAAAAAGAATTTTAAATAATGAAAAAGTACACAATGAGAATAGGGTAGTAACACTACCTTATTTAACATTGGCGTATTATAATGGTATTGGATGGTTAAAGAAATGTATTTATTTATTTTATTTTATTTTACATTTGTTGACCGGGCTAGTCCAACTGGATATATTTCCATTTTCAGTAGAGGCCCGGGGAGAAAAGCTCCAACATAGCACAAAATGAAATATCCAATTGTATAACAAATAAAATAATAAGTATTTGAAATAAAGAAGAAGGTTATTAAAAGTACAATACTAAAAAGGTGAGTATAAAGTCATATATCAGTCATGTAATCGTATGATACGTGAAGATACATTACAGTTCATTGTAGTTAACATAAATACTTGTGGTTATATAAGTTTTACAATGACCAGATTTTAGCATACAGAGGGGTATGTAGAGTATGATTATGTATCCATAGGCAGTAAGAAGATAAAAATAGGATAGGTAGTAGATTAATCTGGGTTAGTGCAGGGGCATAACCAGAGTGATTTTAGGTGACTTTTGAGTTTTTGCTTAAAGAGTGACAGTGAAGGTAGTAGTGTTAGGTTGGTAGGTAGAAGTTTCCAGTGTTTCCCAGCAGTATTGGAGAATAGGCTGTCGCCTGACAAGTTATTGGACTTACTTATGCTAGCACGTAGTTTGCTCGAAGAGCATAGGGAATTTAGATTATTATAAGGGGTAATGAGGTTAGCAAGTATTGGAGTATTATTTGGTTGGTAAAATATTTTATGAGCAATGGTGAGTTGGGAATAAGTTAGCACGTTAGGGAGTTCAAGCCAGTCTAGGACTGCCAGAATGACATCTGATAAAAAAGAATTCCTGGACGAAATTGAAGTGTATCAACTAAACCTGGGGGATGTTTAGCACTATGCCAACAAGGGTTAGCATCTTTCAAAACACTTTGAGATATAGTTCAAGGAGGAATAAAAATGTAAAAAAAACATTATTGAGATGAAAAATAAAACAAATACAAGAGGAACATGTCCAAAATATGGCACTTTTAAATGTGGAAGATGTTCACAATGCCCCTTTATAGCAGGGTTAAAAGAAATAAGAATCCCAACCTTGGATGTGACACTAAGAGCAAAGAGATACAATAGTTGTTACTCCAAGGGGGTGGTTTATTTGGCATATTGCAAAACCTGCTGGGGGTATTATATAGGAAAAACAGAATGCCACCTTAGATTAAGAATTTACTAACATATAAGGGATATTAATAAGAAAAATTGAAAATAATGCCCTATATAGACATATTTTGATATGTAAGGAGGCTGATTTCAAGTTTTGGGTACTTGAAGAGGTTGATCATTTTGAAAGAGTCGGAGACTGGGAAACGAGGTTGTAATTTAGAGAAATGATATGGCAAGTGAGATTGGATGCCTGTAGTGGGAAAGGTATGAATGACCATATCTCCATTACTCCAGCCTTGAAACTACTTTCAGAGGATCCTAAAAGACACAATATAAAAAGTAGGTAGATAACGATTATGTTACTAGAGGTTGGATGTGGGAATATTTTCAAATATAAATATAAATATTTTTGTCTGAGAATTATTTATTATTTAAAAACACATATACCCCCTGTATTATACTGTTTTTTTAATTCAATAGCACATTATACGTTGTTTACTATTGATAAGTGCTATATTGTATAGTTTTAGGTTTTTTATATACAACAATTAATTTTTATAGTATACATTTTTGTAGTATAATATTAATATTTATATTTTACATATTTTATAATAGTATGTACTTCACTACATTATATATATATGAAAAGGCTTGTTGCCTGGAGGATTTTATTATAATGTTTGAACAGATGGCGGTGTGATCCACAATATATATGTGTCAAAAGAACATATATATTTATGTTTGGAGGTTATTTATATATTATAGAATATTGGTATTATGTATTTCAGCATACAAGTATAGTAGGGTCTTTGTTTGGAATGAAATTCTCACAAGGTCACAAAGACTGATTGACTAATTGAAGTGTTTGAATGGCCAGCCAATGACATGTAAGGTGATGATATAAAATGTGTGTAAAATGGCTAATTCATGATTCTGATGAAGTCTCCGGAGGGAGATGAAAGCGCTTAATCCGTGTTTTTATTGTTTGTCAGTTTTACATTAAAGTATATATACAATACGGGACTTATTCCTTGGTATTAATACATTTGTGAAAGTAATACAGACCTCCTTAAATACATGCCTGTTAAGACAGAGATCCATAGTTTTCAGCCTGTGCCTGTTTATTCCATTAATCCCTTTCACAACCAGTTCCTGAGTGACTAAAGGGAGCAGATGACTTGATATGCCTTGTCCCAGTCTCTTGGCTAATTCTGCCCGTTCTGTAGAACTGATGTATCTTCCATGTGAAGAAACTTGGTGGTTGAAACTCCTTTCCTTTGGGTGTTCATCTAAATAGTGGTTGAGTGGTTCACATGTGAAAAGTTAATGTTACTGTGAGTTTTGCTACAATGTATTGTTTTATTGGAGCTGCAGTTCTGCATTTTTTCTTTTCCTTTTATTCACTGTAGTCTGACTTTGGAGCTGGTGTATTCATTTTTGAGGCATGTGCAGGGGTGGGCTGACCACCTATCAGGGGTCCAATATACCAAAACTATTGGTTTTGTGCACATTGGTCATATGTATGATTAAAAATCTGATGGTTTGTGTTTAGATCGTAAAAGAATACCAGCACTCTAATTAAACCTGACAAGATCTATATCTTTTATTTCTGTAGATATGAAGTGCAAAGAGGGACCACTGTATTTGTACTACACTATGGCATAGTGTTAAGAGATGTTCACCCCCCCAGTTCTAAATGGGGCTTGCATGTTTCTACGATTGCTGTATGGGATTTGCCCAGACTATGCAGCTCCCTCCCACATTACAGAGATAATGCTGCTTGCAATAATTGGTTACTATAATACATTGTTGCTAGTTTTATAGTAATGTCTTTTGGCTTTTCCCAGTTAGGGGTTGCCACAGCATAACGCCAGTCTGCTTATGACTGGCAGTGGAGTTTTACAGTGCCGAGGTGCCAGCCCGATGCCCAACCTTCAACGAAGGCACACCCATTCATGCACACACCTACCTGCATGTCTTTAAATGTCACTCACCTGTGAGGAGGACATACAGACTCCACACAGAAGAAGCTCCAGTTGAGAATCGAACCGGAGAGCCTCTTGCTGTGAGGCGTCAACACTAAACACTGCATCACCTATTATGTAGTTTGTCTGCCTATTTTGTGGTCTTTACCTTGCAAAAATCAGTAAATAATTAAAAAGGATTTCTAACTACTTGGTACATAGGGATATCGAAAGTAATGAGAGTGTCTTGAAATCAGCACTGTCTGCATAATAGTTTATTACTAAATGTTAAATTAACTGCAGATATTGCTTTTAGCATAAGTGTGGTTAATTTTGTTGCATTATGTAGTAAACCATAATATACAGCATAGCCCTCTATATAGCTGAGCTATTCTGAACTCAGTAGGACCACAATTTATCTCATAATTGCACCTGATACATCTTAGATATATTTATAAATGTTAGACACTGCAAAGCTTTTATTAAGCACAGAACAATTGTATTATCAGATTTTCAGCTTGCACTATCACATCATTGCCATTTACTAAATTCATTTAGCTGTTATGTAGCAGTTCTACTGCTCAAAATTAGACCAAATTCATGTTTTGAAAATATTTCCACAACTAAAAGGCAGTAATGCTGCTGAAAATAATTTGTGTAGAAATATTTCATTCACTTTTCTTAGCCACATATGAACCTGAGATTTGAATATGTTTCTACTCTAATGCTTTGTAGGCTTGTTTTGGATTTTATTACTGTACTCTATAATTTTTATGTACCTTTAGCTTTTGTTTAGTTAAAAGAGTGCCCTCAAAATGCAAGGAGACATTTATATAGTGAGAGATTCAGAGACAAAAATGGCAGTGCATATAAGAAATTGCTGACCAGATATTGCTACCCTTTAATTATGTGCACAATTCAAAGATTGTTATATGAATGTTAGGTAATGTCAAAAAATGAATGGTGAAGTTTGCAATAAAAAGTATTGACAAATGCATAAATTAAGCATGAAGGCACATACGAGGACATGTGCTAACAGATGCAGCAACGCTAGGTAGAACACCAAGATATATAGCAGAACAGCTTCTGTACCATAGTAAAAAAGTAAGCATTAAATGCAGAGAACCATGGAGAGTGGCAGTGCCATACATGGTTGCACAGGATACATGATATATCCGTGGTATGGCAGTTGTTGCAGGATCATGGCCTCAGACAGAAAGCCAAAACATACTCACAAAACAATGGATGCATTTATATAGAGCTGCATAGCTGCTCATAGCACTATAAAAACAAGGAAGGGGCATAAATGTTCCAGTACTCAACTGACTTGGTGCATAGTACACAGAATAAACCAAAAGCAGAGCTATGCCATGGCACATTGGCCAAATATTGACAACACTGACATACTGCAACAGTATACAACAGTATTGATACAATGTGTTGATGCAATGTGAGACCTGTAGTGAGAATCACATATGTTAATGCCAGCGGTATTATGCATCGAAATATAAGGTGACTGCTACAAGGCATGCTCATTGACCATGAATATAAATGGCTTAGTTGCTGCTGTTCTTAACTCCACCTATGTTATTACCATGCTGTTGCACTAATAGCATTACACAGTATTCTCTGATTGCTAACTTTTCAGCTCAGTCACATGCAGCTATGTGTGCAACTGTGGAGCTGAACCTTAGTCGACACATGGTAACCTTCGCTTAGGGTCCGAATGGAGAGATAAAAAGTCAGCAAGCAAAGGATAGTAGTAGTGCGGAAAGTGAATTCATCTTCAAGTGTTGGTGAGTACTTTTGCAAGGTGTACACTGTTTTTCACAAAATCTCACCAAGGTGACACTGATATATAGACTGTATTTATATAGCATATATCATGGATAGAAGTAGGTCAAAAATTAAAAAAAGATAGCTGGGTGCACAAGACCCAGGATAAAGAAGTGCCCGATCCTGGTAGGCACACTGGTGCCAGGACTGGAAAAAAATGGCAATATCGAATCCTCAAAATATGGAAACATCCCTACAATAGGGCCAGACCCAGGGGGAGCATGGCCTCCCTGTTGTAGAAGGAAGTAGCAGTCCACAAAAATTGCAAAAACTGATAGGCCAAAGAAGAGCAATAAAGATGATAGAGTGGACTATTGAGGATAAGAAAGAAATTGTGTATTGTTACTATTATGCAAAAGCTCAGAATTTCCAGACACAAGATATACAAAAAGATTAAGACAGAAATTAGAGGAAAAAAAATGCTTCCACAATAAAAACTGTCAGAAGCTTCAAATACTGTGAACATATAAACAACAAAACCTATATATTTTTGAAAAGTATAAAAAAGAAATATGGACATGGGAAAGAAAGAGAGATTTCATATGCTGCAATATTTAAAGATAGAAGTAAAAGAAAAAATAAGAAGTTCAAAGGTACAGAATATGAAATGGGATAAAGTAACAGCCAGAGATATTGAAACAAAATTAAGAAAAGCCTCTAACTGGAAAACCCCAGGCCCAGATAAATTCACAATGGAGATCTGTAAAAAAGGGGAAGAATTTAAGTATGGCATAGATTGACTACAAAAAAGCATTTGATAGTATCCCACATTCGTGGATAAAAGAGTGCTTAAAAATGGACAAGATACACCTGACACTGATTGACTACATTATAGTGACCAAGAAACAGTGGCAGACCACTCTGCAATTAAGTCATGGTAAAGGACAAATTATAATTCCTGGGATAAAAATTTAAAGGTGGATATTCCAGGGTGACTCTCTGTTACTGCTGCTATTCTGCCTTGCCCTTAACCCATTAAGCTGTCTATTTAACAGATTAGGCCATGGCTATAATTTGGCTTCTAGAAAAAACAAAGTGTAAAGACTTTTCTTATCTTCTCTTTGTCAATGATTTAAAACTGTATAGCTCATCAGATGAGGTACTGAAAGCACAACTGCAAGTTGTTAAACCTTTTTCAGATGATGTAAGAATGTCATTTGCTCTTGATAAATGTGAAAAAGCAACCTTTAAGACAAGAAAACTGCAGCACAAAGAAAACATCAGTTTGGGCCAAGAATGTGATATAAAAGAACTTGAGCAAGAGGGAGTGCATAAATATTTGGGAATCAATGAAGACTCAAAAATAAAACTTGAACGAATGTGAATAAAACTTGATTACATGTATAGATCTGCAATCGTGGTACTCCACATAATACCCAAATGTAGTGAAAGTTTTGAAACATGAGGAGAATAAATCTAAGATGACTTCCCAGCTTAAGCTAGCAAAAGCATATCAGCATCAGGCAGGAATGGAAATCAGACCACAAGAAGATAAAAATCAGGCAACAACTGAATGTGCCAAAAACAAAAGAAAGAATATAAGGTGAAGGACCAGATGAGAAGGCAAGAAATGTGGAAAATGCATAAATATAGTTGCAAGAATAGAAAACTTCTGGAAGAACCCCATGTTGATCAGGAACGAATTCTGGAATGGTTAAGGAGAGGTAAATTGAACCCAAGAGATGAAAGGTTCATATTGGCGGCACAAGATAGTGGGCTACATACACATTGGTTTACAAAGTCCATTGAACATTTGGGAGAAACAGACAAATGTATGTTTTTTAAAACAAAATTGGAAACAGTTTCACACCTCATTGCTGGTTGCAACATACTAATGGCAGAAGGACTGTATACTGAAAGGAATAATAATGTGGCAAGACTGTTGCACTTGGGATTGTGCAAACATTATGGTGCTGAAGTACTGAAAAACATTGGAACCATGAGCCACAAAACATCATAGAAAATGATGAAGTCTACATCACATGGGATCATTGAACAGTTCCAAACATAGATGCTAGAAAACCAGATGTAGTGGTCAAAGAAAAGAAAACAAAAGTAGCACTGATCATTGAAATCGCAACACCTAGTAACTGCAGTGTCTTATGTACAGAGAGACACAAAGTCATAAAATATCAGGATTTGCAGACAGAAATGAGAGAAATATGGAAGAAAGATACCCAGATAGTTCCAGTAGTAGTAGGAGCAACAAGTCGTATAAAAAAGAATCTACCATTATATTTAGATATGTTACTAATACATGTAACTTGGTACGACTTGCAGAAGGATTCATTGCTGGACACATTGCAGGTGCTGCAAAGAGCACTTCTGGCTGACATCAAAGATTGAAGCAATCCTAATTACATGAAGTTTAATCATACTTTGACTTAGGAATGGGATCCTTTCCTGTCACAACATTAGAAACGCAAAATATTTGGAGAAATTAAAATAGTTTATCCTGTCAGAATGTCAGTCATAGCATAACATTAATATGTATGCTAATGTTGACTCATTTTATTCTTCTGAGAAGGTATGGGTTTCATCTTGCTAGTCACAAGCCGGGGATTGCTAGTGGTTACAATGACTGCTACAGACATTTTGCATCTGTTAAACATCTAGTGAAAAGAATGTCACATGTGCTAACAGCAAAATATGTCACATGTGCTGACAGTAGATGCAGTAACTGTGTGGTAGGCTGCAAGTATTACATGCTGATTTACTACTACTGTTCCAGCAAAGGCCCGGCTAGCTATCCTCCAGAATCCCCAGCTGATATGAGACAGGTACTCTTTTTGAGTAGCATTTAGTCTTGCATATCATCTGTATGGTGTCACCAATCTATTTTTCAGCATGTGATGCTGGAATTTGTGTTGGTCTTCCTGGCCTGCATGCATCACCAGCAAATATAGCATTTCCTGCAAAAAGGAAACAGATCAGTGCATTAACCTAATGTCATTTGATAATTAATTCTGTGTTATAGCATGTGCACAAATTGAAGGTTAATGACATACCATCAAGGCGCCAAGCACACCACTGCTGTAGCATGTATTATGCTGATGTGCAACAACCTGTTGAATGTACAATAGGTGGCGACCAAAATGCAGCTATCTGGTGTGTGTTTGAAAATGCAAACTGTGTACAGACCTTGCCACATATGTACATGCCCTAGCAACCATTCAAGTCACATTTTATGATGAATATACTATAGTATAGCAATAACCAATGATGCTGGTCTGGTATATTGAAGATTTACTCATGGTTGGTGTGGTTTAATCACGAGGGTGAGGCCCGAGTGATTAAATAAAGGCAGCATTGGCTAAATCTTCAATATATCACACCACAGAGTTGGTTATTGCTATTATACAATGACATTATTTAGGAAAAAATACTTAATTTTCTTAAATAATGTCTTTGTAAACTACCTCCATGGTATCATTCTACTTTTTTTGGGTATCCTGGGGCTTTTCTGATGTACTACGCATGCGTATGGAAATTGCATTCCCATACTTGCAAAGGAAGCAATGGAGAAAGGAAGATCTCTGTTGCTTTCTTTTTTTTCTCTCTTTTTTTTTTTTATTATTATTTATTTATTAAAAAGAAACCGGGAGACTTTAAATGTTCGGGAGAGCCAGGACAGAGGAAATTCATTCATTTGAAGTCTTCCATTTTGTAAATTTATAAAAAAAAAAAAAAAAGAAGAAGAAAAGAAAAAAAAAGTGAAAAACTTATGAGGTATACTAATGGAAAAAAAAGTCTGGGCAACCAGATCTTTTTCTATTGATATATTCTAAGATTTACAACGGGCATGCTGGTTGGGCTGACCAATCAGTATGCTTCTTTTTGAACATTACTGACTAGTCATTGTATAATTTGTCATAACATATTGCTTCTGACATATAGTAGCATGCACTGACAGTCTCTGAAATTCTCTGCACTTGACTGTAAGGCGATGCAACATTAAATAAAGTGATTTATATGTTTACTGTTCAGATCCATACTTAGTATATGTAAGTATATAATCTGTTCCATCCTTTTGGGGTGATTACTGAATTTCTAACTGCTAGATTTATACTTCTCTTTTGGTCATTGCCTGGTCATATTTGAGATATACAACATAAAGTTTACTGATGAGGGGAATCCGGTGATCATCAATGTGCTCAAAGAGGATGGGACAATGCTGACGTATAGATGACCAAGGGCCAACAGTGTCATCACTGTCTGGATGGAAGTAGTAGTTGATTTTAAAGCAGTTGCTGGTCACTGCTGATGATAATCAGACTACCTTTGCTTCAGTGATAAAAGTCCAGGATTTATAACTACAAAAACAATGTAGACACACAGTGCATGTAAGAAGTCCCAGGACACTGACACTCACTCAGGATAAGGCTATACTTCTATCACTGCTTCCTGAGGTGACTATCAATGGTACCAGTGATGTACTTTATGTGACTCTACTGCAACATGTAATTACATGTAACAGAACAGTTGTTAACATACTGTTTACATCTGTGTGATATGAGTGTTACTATATTGTTATGACTGCATGTGCAGTTATACGTTCTGTGTGTCTGCCATTGGAATGGGCTACCAGGAATAACACAGTAAATTTAAAATGCAGTGGTGCTTGTGTAGCAGAAATTCACAGCACCTTCCCTGTACCAGCAGTTTCTAGATCTCTGTACTTAGATAAAATATATTTCATACGTTTGTTGCATAGGAGTTGAGCATTTCTGTTTCACATCTCCAGTTGTAGTCATATGCGCACCAGAGAGTTTTTGATAAACAGCCACATATTCTATGCTGTGTGCCACATCCAGCCAAAGGATAGTGCTTATGTTTCTGATTCCTTTTATGTGTAAAGGAATTGTGATGATAAAATGTGAGATAGCTTAGTAAAAAAAATTTGAGGGATGCATGGGGCCAATCAAGAGTGGATGATGCCAACAAAACACTTGCATGTGTAGTTCATTATGTCCAGGATACAAAGAGCCAGATCACAGCCTATCAGGCTGGTCACAGTGCTCTTGCCACACCCAGTGTGTTATGTCCTTTTCTGACACTGCACCTATGATCATGCAGCCACACATGAAATTGTTTGTCCGGCCTAGAAACTGCCAGTTGTCATCAACAATCACGGAGTTTTCCCTACTATTCATCAAGGGCAGTGAGCTATAATACTATTCTCTCATACTAGCCAATTCCCCACATGCCAGGACATCATGCGACTTGACAGCAGGTGAGTACAAAGGATCAGCATGAAGGCATAGCACATACCAATGTAATAATTAATTCATTACAAATACACTCTCATCTAATGAGAATTCCACTGACTATCATCAATATGCAGTACAATACTGACATGACACAGTCCATCCAGAAATGTGGTAATACATCACATTTTATTACCACATTTTTTGAAAAGTACATGGATGAGAAACATTTTGCATATCTTGCTAATCCTATTCCTACCAACAAAGGACTAGTGTCATTCTTTGACCAAAACCTCATGGAAAGATGTATTCTTTACCTGCTGCTACATAATCACCACAACAGTTAAGGTATGAGTGACATAGGAATAGGCAGCATGTTACACCGCACAATACATGTCCATCATGCATCTATGATGGCCATCACTAAACAATATATGATGTATGCTGCTTATTGTCCTAAACTAGCTACTTCTAGTGGTGCTGATAATGCATATCTTAATATGTTGTTTCTCTGTGTTTTCTCTTTGCATGTTTTAGTAATAAATACCATACAGATTTGCAGAGATACATGCTCACATACAAAGACACAAACACACCTACTCAACTCCCCAAAGCACACACACACACACATACAAACACACACACACACACACACACACACACACACACACACACACACACACACACACACGTTCTTACGTGCACACAGATATATATCTATTTATCTCTCTCTCTCTCTCTCTATGTATATATATATATATATATATATATATATATATATATATATATATATATATATATATATATATATGGGTCTACTTTGGTAGACTGAATTTACACTTATCAAAATTTGAATAAACTGAACCTGAACATTACTGATTCTTTGTACAGGGAATGGAGACACTTGGCCAACATGGAGACATTTTCTCTTTTCCCCACTATAGTGTGATTCCAGAGTTGGTTTAGTTATGGGGGTGTGGGGGATGCATCCCCCACATTGGGGAGTAGATTTGACATACTTTGGTGTGATATTTTGTTAAATGTTGGCCAAGTGTTTTCTTTCCCTGTAAAAAAAATGTTCTTTCTCTGTAAAAAACTTTAGTAATGTGACGGTTCAGTTTAATGCAATTTCGGCATTGTCATCTCAGTAATTGGCAGTTTCAGGTAAGTGTAAATTCGGTCTACTGAAGTAGACCCATATATATATATATATATATACACACATATATGTATACACACATGCACACATATACTTCCGTGGCCACTATACATTCCTGCCCTCTGTGTACAGCTGTTCAGTCAATGTAACTTTCATTTGGTGTACTGCATCCTGCAAGAGTTGACTTACGTCTCCCTCTGTGCTACATTGGGTTTCTGCCATCTGCCTCTGTGATGCAGTTGCTGCTGTCCAGGTTCTCTTCACGTGTTTAGGTTGCCTTTTTCAGGTGGAAATCACACAGCCATCATCATCATCATGTGTGCCCTCATTTTGTAGCATACCACAATCATGTTCCCTATCTGTGGTGAGTTATATTGTAGGATGCCCCTAGGCTTTTCAAGGCAGAGTAATTCATCTGAAGATGGGCAAAGACATATTTGATGGTACTGCATATGAAATTTCTGTTGAATGGCTGAGTAGGATACGTGTGATCCTTGTAAAAGCAAGATTTTAAGACCCTATTGCTCCTTTTTGATCAGTCAAAAAGTAGTTCCTTATACTATTCTGGCATGTCCAAAAGTCAATTTCAGGTTTACTCTAAAGTCCAGCTGGTGAATCTGGGAATCTTGAGGCAATGTTACAACTGCCTTATGTACACAGACCACCCTCTCCTCCTCCCAACAAGCTCAAATATATGTGAGAGATGCAACTACATAGCCAAACTGGAGGCTGAGCTCTCTCAACCCAGTACTGGCGCAGTCAGTCTGGAGGAGAAGGTAACCACACATACCACAAATCCAGTCTTACATAGACCTATCGCAACAGCAAACCAAACACATAAACACACAAAAACATACTCTGAGGCTCTAAATAAAAATCTGCCCAAGCAGCAGTGACCTCCAAAGGAGACATCCAAGCAACCGCTACCCCACAACAATACCCACGTATCACATAGTTCACAAAGTCAGTGTGCCACACAGTCACAGCCCTTTAGGCTAAACAACACACCTAATACACTTGCAATAGGTGACTCTATTGTCAGACACATGGACGTCCCACTCTCCAGGCTGAACAAGGAGAAGGTCACTGTAAGCTGCCTGTCGGGTGCCAGGATCCGCCACATAACACAAGCATTCAGGTCACTCCAAAGCAAGTACAAATATGACTCCATCATTGTCCATGCTGGTGTGAATGACCTGAGATGTACCTCCCTGGACTACATGAAAGAGACATAGAGGAGATCTCTGATCATGTAGCCCAGGCCGGTATGACCCTGACCTTGAGTATCATCTTACTCTCACCAAGAATGATGCCACAGTATAAAGACAAAATGATCAATTTTAACAATTGGCTAAAGTATTGGTGTCATTCAAAGGGGATCCAGTGTCTGTCAGCCTGGGATGACATGCTTGACAAGCCACGTTGCTTTGCTAGGGATGGTTTGCACCTGTCACCCCTGGCCTTTCGAATACTGGCTAAGGCTCTTGCCACCCCCATAGTGCCTTTTATAGGCAAGGCTCAAAAGACAGACCCACCTCCATAGACAACACAAGGAGAAAGAAACTAAGGGTAATGCTGCTCAATGCCAGAAGTCTAAACCTCAAGATGCATGCACTTGAGGCTCTCCTCAGTATGGAGAATATCGATATCTGTGCAGTAACAGAAACCTGGTTCAAGGCTCCTGAGAGCACCCCAGCACTACCAGGTTATACCTCATACCATGCTTTTCGGCCCCAAAACTCAGACCGAACCACAAAAGGAGGGGGAGTATCCATATTCATCAAAGATACCAACACCTCCAGGTTAGTGGCACTGCACAAAGCATTGGAGACCATCCATGTGCAACTAACAGTGGGCAAAACTGCCTTTCTGTTTGTAGCCTGCTACAGACCACCCTCCCAAACTCAGGAACCTCACTTGGCTTTCCTGAGAACACTGGAGAATATGAAGGTCTCTCCAAACACCATTATATTGGGTGACTTCAACTACCTAAACATAGATTGGGAGCACTACTCAAGCCCCAACACCCTCGCCCAATGGTTCCTAGAATTTATAAACTCAAATGTTATAGAACAACTGATCACCACTCCCACAAAAGGGGAAAACCTACTGGACCTGATCATCACCAACATGGGGACTCTATGTTCCATACCACGGGTATACCCCTCATTGGTAAGATCTGACCATAAATTAATCTCACTGGACATCCATATCCCATCCCCACCCACAGCCAAGGAAACCACAGTGAAGAACTTCTCAAAAACAAACTTCACACTTCTCAAAACTGAGGTGGAATCCTTCAAAGCCCCCGGGCCAGTGGAAAATGCAGCCCAAACAGCAGAATCCTTTACAAACGCATTATATGGGCACCTACAGGAATGCATGGATTGTGCTATCCCAAATAAAGCCAAGACTCACTCCTCCAAAGGCAGGAGACCTGTCTGGTGGACCCCAGCCATAAATAAGCTATACAACAGAAGGAGGAAGCTACTACATGATAGAGCAAAATCCCAAAAAGGGAAGACATCTCTGATCAGTACTAGCAAGAAACTACGATCCTCATAAAATCATCTAAGGCCAGCTTCGAAAGAAAAATTGCACAAGATGCTAAAGATAATCACAAGGCCTTCTTTAGTTATGTCAGGAACCTGGGTGGCAACTCCCAGATATGATCTGAATTAGTGCAAAATGACAAAAAATTCACTGAACCCACAGACATTGCCAACATCCTGGCAGACAGGTTCAGTGCAAACTTCTCCCCCCCTTTCCCCCAAAAGAGCAAATGTCTATCCCGACAGAGTGTAGCCTCCCTGACATCACAGATGCACAGGTGAGAGCTGCCCTCTCCAAAGCAAAAAACATAGCATCAGTGGGACCGGATGGTGTCCCGGGCTGCATCTTACACGAGCTCCAAGAAGAACTGAACCCTCACATAAAATCACTGTTCAGTCTCAGCCTTACTACAGGATATGTACCCAAGGAATGGCGTACAGCAACAGTGGTCCCACTCCACAAAGGCAGTGCCACAATGGACCCCGGAAACTATCGCCCTATAAGCCTGACTAGCCTGGTCTGCAAAGCTATGGAGCGTATCATCATGGAACTCATAAACAAAGACATTTGGAACCTCCAAACACTGGATCCTACCCAATTCGGCTTTGTTAAGGGCAGATCTTGCCTCTTGAACCTGGTCAACTTCTTTGAAACAGTCCCCAAGGCCATAGATGAAGGGAAGGTAGTCCACACAGCCTACCTGGACCTCGCAAAAGCCTTCGACACAATACCCCACTCAGGCATCATAAATAAGCTCACCAGCTTAAATATCAACCCCTATGTCACAAGATGGCTTGCAAACTGGCTCAGGGATAGAACCCACATGGTCAGAATTGCAGGTGCCATGTCAGACTCTAAACCAGTTACAAGTGGTGTCCCACAAGGCTCAGTCCTGGGACCTCTCTTGTTCGGTATATATTTCTCTGAGCTACAGGCTAACATGGGAGGACTATGGCTGACCAAGTTTGCAGATGACTGCAAACTGGGTGCCATAATCGACTCACCGACTGACAGAAGCATCCTCCAAAAGGGTCTAACAGAGACGGATAACTGGTGCCAGAGCCATGGCCTAAAGCTAAATGCCAAAAAGTGCATAGTCATCCCCTTTGGGAAAAACAAAGTGCCCACAAATTACCACATGGGTGGTAATCCATTAAGTACGGAAGAAGTAATTAGGGATTTGGGGACCCAAGTAGATAGCAATCTCTCCTTTGACAATCACATTGCCAAAATGGTTAGAAAGACCTTCTATATAGCCCACCTTATCATGAAAGGGTTCACATCTAGATCAAGAGAGGTCATTGTGCCCCTCTACTCATCACTCATCAGGCCCATAATTGAATACAATGCCCCATTTGGAATGTACCTTACCAGACACCTGCAGCAACTGCAAAGACCCCAAAAGTACCTCACCAAGAGGATCAAGGGACTTAGACAGTTTCCCTATGCAGTTAGGTTAAAGAAACTCCAGCTCTACTCAGTTGCTTACCGCCTACTCAGAGGCGAACTGTGCCTGACGTATAAAGCCATGTCCAACCCAGAATTAATGGACATGCTCCACCTCAGGAAATCCAAATCCCTTAGAGCTACATGCCTCAGGGACTTAAACCTCAGCACAGAAATAAATAGGACATGCTGGAGGGACAGATTCATATCCCAGAGGCTCCCCTCACTCTGGAACAAAATCCCAATCCATGTTAGGCAGAGCCCCTCAATGACCCTCTTCAAGAGAAGTCTTGACGAGTGGATGGGAGATCGTAGGTTTACCCCTGGGATCTCTTCTGTGTCCCTACTAGACAGAGGCACAGTAAACTAATCTTAAAAGGGCTATCTTCTGTGACCTACTATACAGAGGCACAGTCAACTAATCTAAAAGGGTGGCGAAAGCCAAACTCACTCTGGCTAGGCTTATGAATGCCCTAGGGCAGATAGCCTAGTATCAACCTATGAACCTATGAACCTATAATTAGGGGACCATATACTAACCTTTAAATTATTCCATATGAGAATGTTCACCCTTTTCCAAGGCAGAATGTTTTTGTAATTAGTATAAATAAGTAATGTGGTGTATTGCCCGCTTCATGTCAGGGGTGTAGGGGACATTGAGCCACTACACAAATGTTTCAACATTCTAATAATGAGCTTTAAAAATCTCTGCTGTTTTCCTGGAATCAGAAGTTTCATGTCTGAAATTTTAATACTCGTGTATTAGGTCTCACATGTCCTACAGAAGCTGCACGTTTGATGGTTTGCTTGAGAGTAAGCCTACTCTGTCTGTGTGAGATGCCTCTACAAAGATGTGAGCAGGCAAGTCTGCACCCAGAGTGAACCACATGGCACTGTGTTTATCAGGAACACTTACTGAAGGGAAAATCTTCACTATATATGACTGTCACTGGTGTTAGCTTGGTGTTTTGAGCATTCATGTACAATGATCTCCAGTTATCAAATACAATCTGAATGGTCACCAAATAGAACTCTAAGAGGATGAGATACACATAAGTACATTCTCTGGTGGATACAGCATTTGCCTATCTATAAGTTAATTATTGGAAAAGTAGGTTTGATTAAGCCACTTTTTAATAATTGCCTGGGCATGTATGTACAGTCAACATTATTAGTGTTTTTGAGCGAGCCTGCAGTTCAAAAGATGTCATATATCATGTCACCGTGATTGTAAGAAATGTGTACTTACTCACAGGAATGTGAGATCCAGCTGGTTATAAACTGCTGAAGGATCTTGCTGGCAAAGGCTGTAGTATCACTTTCTACACTTTGACACATGTTTATTTATGTCTATTATGCAGATCGCTGCCGTTCTTTTTTAAACATTTAATAGTGAACTTCAGAACTCACTAATTTGTGTTCTTTGGCCATCATAACTGGTTACATTAGAGGTTGTAGTTCTGTTGCCCATGTGAAACTTGTGGCTGATAAGCATTTTTTATGTTAGAAATGTAGGAAGTACAGCTACCAGTATAATTCCTGTTGGGATAAACTGTGCTTCATTCATCAAATCTGTTACTTGGTGTCTACAACTGTGTTGTTACAACACCATAAATTATACAGCTTCTTTCAACTTTGTCACATTTATTTTGATGTCTTTCGGCTGTGACCTGTTTTTCATACATGCAGTGAGATGTAAATCCACTCATCAGGTTGCTCATTGTGGGGTGTAGGTTACACTTGTGCAACACTGTATGCTGCCTCATTTGTACTTCATACTAATGTGTGCACTTCTTAGTACATGTGTTTTGTTTTTGTACAAGTTATATTTGCTAATTCCAAGTTTCTGATCCTTGCCTATAATAATTAACAATATTCTTCATACAGTATATTATTTCCACTGCAGATCCTTTGATCTTGGGCTGAATTCAGATGAAGCACCAAAGATATATTAGTCATTTTATTTTTTATAACTTTTCACATAATGAGGTTCATAGATAAGTTCATAAGTAGGTAACATACATGGCTCATCTAGAAGCTAAGCCACAACACCCAGGTGTAAAGTAGTCTATACTAATTTATGTGAGTTAGAAAATCACTGACACATAACACAGACATAAATTTACAGACTCCCATTTAGCTATCTAAAATGCTATTAAGACTGATAGGGATTTGATTTGTTTAATGCAAAAAAGGAAACATTTTCAATAAGCAGGTTATATGTTCATTTAGAAACATGTAGTACTAGCAGGTGTTGATGATTCGGCAGTTGTGGCTTGATGTACGTGGAAACAGCATTGGATAGACTATTAGTTCTCCAAAGATAGAAGAGATTAAAAAGCTCAGTGTCTTTATAGCCCAATAATCCAAAAAAATTATATCTCAGGAGTCTGTTAGAAACAGTATATCAAAAGGCTTTTATTATATCAGGTTAGTTTTCATTGCCTAGACTTGAAATCTTCTTGGTCAAGAACCACTATCCTTTAAGCTGATACAGATGTTCAGATGGATAAATCCTAAAGAGCGCACTAAATTCAAGGATGGCTCTTCAAAGGGGTATATTAAGTTTGAGGGAAGGGTTATCTATAACTTGACCTGCTCATTATATTTGTCTTTGTGAAATTCAGAATGATACGTAGCCCACACAGGAAAGTGAAGAAAGTTTCAGAGACTTGAATGCATTGCCTTGTCCAGGCAATAGTACTTTGTCATGCTTCAGAAGCATTGTTTTCCTCAAGCAACTGAATATGATTATACTTAGGGCAGTGATAAGGGACCACATGAACAGCATTGATCAGTGAATATAAAATAGAATAGACACATTGTAATAATGTGCTAGATCTAAATATTTAGGGATATACACCAACTCTGTCTATTGCAGCATAAGGTTCATAGGATGATACTAGGCTATTGGCCCAGATGCCCTTATAAGCCTAGCCAAGAATTTTGCCCATGTTCACACAAAGTTACCACCTGTTTCTCATCCAGCAAGGACACATGTGGGATTCCAGGAGTGTACTTTCTGTTTCCCATCCAGTCATCCAGATTCCTCTTAAAGAGGGCTAGAGGTACTCTGCTTGACATAGAGAGGGAGTCTATTCCATAGATTGTGGAGTCTTTGGGACACAAATCTATCCTGCCAACAAGTTCTATTAATGTCACAGAACAGGCTGAGGCCTTTTGTGCAGGTTGCTTGAGTGGAGTTTGAATATGCAGCAACTCCATCAAGGCTGGGTCTGAGATGGCCTTGTATACCAGACACAGGTTATCTCTGAGCAGTCTGTACGAGACTGAGTACAGGGACAGGGCTTTTAGCTTATCTGTATAGGATAGGTGCTTGAGACCCTGGATTTTCCTGGTCAGGAACCTCTGTATTCTCTCCAACTGCTGCATATGCTTGGCAAGATACATGCTGAAGGGGGCATTGTACTCAATAATGGGTCTGATAGTGGAGGAGCACAGGGATATTATGACCTCCTTGTTCCTGGTTATAATACCCTTACTTATGAGGTGGGCCATGTAGAAAGCCTTCCATACAACAGAGGCAATATGGTGGTCAAAAATCAAGTTGCTATCAACCTGGGTGACAAGTCCCTCACAACTGATGATGTGCTTAGTACGTTGTTATTAATGTGATAATTAGTGGGGACCCATTTTTCCAAAGGGGATAATGATGCATTTCTCAGCATTTAGTTTAAGGCAATGCTTTTGGCACCAGTCATTAGTTTGGGTAAGGCCCTCTTGGAGGATGTTCACATCACTAGAGGAATTTAAGACAGCACCCATCTTGCAATCATCTGCAAACTTGGTCAGCCACAGACCACTGGTTTTAGATTGCACCTCAGAAAAGTATATCCCAAATAGCAGATGGCCCAAGACTGATCCTTGGGGGGTACACTGCTTGTTACAGGTCTACTACTAGAGGTGGCTTCCCCTAGTTTGACTGAGTGGGTTCTATCAGTGAGCCAGTTAGCTACCCATCTGGTAACATATGGGTTTATGCCTAGCTGGGAGTTTATCTATTATGCCTGAGTAAGGAATAGTTTCAAATACTTTGGCTAGGTCAAGGTAGGCGGTGTGCACCGTCTTGGCTTTGGTGACTGTTTTGAAGAAGTTGACCTAGTTGAACAAGCATGATCTCCCTTTGACAAAACCAAACTGTGTGGAATCATGCATTTGGAGGTTGCCAATGTCCTTGTTTATAATGTCCTTATAATGTGTTCCATGGCCTTGCAGATCAGGCTAGTTAGGCTGATAGGCCTATAATTGCCTGGGTCTGTGGACACTCCATCTTTGTGTAGAGGGATAACAGTGACTGTCCTCCATTCAGGTGGGATGAAGCCAGTGTTCAGGCTTTGGTTGAATATGGTGCCTAATGGAGTTGAGAGCTCATGCCTGACTTTATGTAGGATACAGCCAGGAATTTTGTCAGGTCCCATGGAGACTGTATTTTTTGCCTTTGAGAGGGCATTAAACACCTGCTCCCTGTTGATGAGGGAAGGGGAGGCAGGTGCCGGGGATGTCCTGGTTTACTGATGGGAGGACAGGAGGGTGAAGTTTTCACTGAACCTGTCTGCCGGCAGGCTGGCTATATCTATGGCGTTTGTGTATGTGGTGTTATTGACCACCAGTTCAAAGCAGATTTGGGTGTTACCTTTCATATTGTGGATGTATGTGAAGAAGGCCTAGTGATTGTCCTTAGTGGATGTGGCCAATTTGGACTTGAAGTTATCCTTAGAGGATTTCAACAGTGACCTTAATTACATAGTGATCTTAAAACATATTTTGTTTTTTTTTACTGCTTGTTCAGACAAACAAGAGATTGCTTCCAACTTGGCATCTGCTGCCTCTTCGTCCCGGACAGTAATTTTTTTCATTTATTATAGAGCTTGTTTATTGTGCTGTCCAGCAGACAGGTTTACTCTTCCTTGAAGAAGATAATTTGGCCCTGTCTGGAATTGCTGAGTCCATACAGCTATGTAGGTGCTCATATAGTTTTTTAGTGTAGTCTTGGACATTAGTGCTAGCTCCAACTGAAGGGACAGTGGCTATGAAGCTGCTTATACCTGCTCTCAGAAGATTGTAGTCAGCTCTGGAAAAGTTTTTTTTTTTTTTTTACCCTGGTAAGGGGGGGGTGATCAGGGGAGATGATGACTTTGAAAGTGATTGCTTTATGGTCAGACCTTACCAGGGAGGATGACACTGTAGGGGTGCTACAGTGGCTTCTCATGCTGGTTAGTACCAGGTAGAGGATATTTTCAACTCTTGTAGGGGTGTTGACCAGATGATCCAATGCACTGGCATTGACAAAGTCAAGGAATCTCTGGGCATTCATGTTTGGGCTAGAATACATCTTCCAATCTATGGTTAGGTAGTTAAAGTCACCCAGGATCAGAGTAGAAGGCTGAATCTTGATGGATTCAACTAAATCCAGATAGATGGAGTGTGCGTACTGAGTCATGGTTGGGGGTCTGTAGCTAGCTATGATTTGAATAAGTGTTTTGTCACCGGTTAACTGCACTTGGAGTGTCTCCTGTGTGTCATACAATCTGACCAGCCTGGAGGTGTGTATGTCTTTGATAAATATTGAAACCCCACCTCCTTTGGCTTTGTAGCTCTCTGTTTGGGGTCAGAAAGTATGGAACAATGAGTAACCTGGTAAGGCTGGGGTGCTGTGCTTAGCTTTGAACCAGGTTTCAATGACTAATCAAATGTCAGCATCCTCCAGGGCAAGGAATGCTTGCTATGAGTGCAGTTTCATGCTAAGACTCATAGTGTTTAGAAATATCACCTTTAAATTTCATTTAGAAGAATTTTTCATGTTGGTAATTTTCTGCTCATGACTTTGCCTAAAAAGGCACTATGGGGGAGGCAAGAGCCTTTGCTAGAAGCCTGAAGCCCAGGAGAGACAGATGAAGGCCATCTCTGGCAAAGCATCGTGGTCTGTGAATCATGTCCTCCAAGGCTGTCAGGTACTGGATCCCCTTGGGATGACACCAGAAACTAAACCAATTGTTAAAGTCAATAATTTTCTGTTTGTATTGAGGCATTATTCTGGGTGAAGGAAGGATGTTGCTTAAAACTAGGGACATACCTTCCTGGGACACATATTCAGTGAGCTCAATCATGTCTCTCTTCATATAGTCCAGAGAGGTACTTCTTAAGTCATTCACACCAACATGGACTATGACAGATAGCCTGTTGTTAAGAGAATTGAGTGCATGCGTGATATGGTGGATTCTAGCACCTGACAAGCAACTTACCGTGACTTTCTCCTTGTCTAGTCTAGTGAGGGGCACATCTGTGTGCCTCACAATAGAGTCTCCTATGACTAGTATGTTGTGTTTGTGGTTGGGCATTAGAGGCTGTGAGACACAGGTGTGTGTACTATATGCATTGTTTGGTGGTGTGGGTTGTGATGTGCGTGTGTTTGTTTGCTTCAGAGGTCTCTTTTGTTTAGGTATGTTTTTGTTGAGAACCTCTGCATATGTAGGAGTGTGTTGTACAGGTTTGGATGGTGTTAGAGGTGTGGTGTTTTTAGTGTTTACACAGACAACCTTCTCAGTGCCAGATGTACTGGCTTGTGACTGAGACCGCAAGGATTCTAGGTCCTTAATGTAATTGCATGTTTCACGTATTGTGTTCCTAGGTGATAGTAGTAGAGGGCTGTCTGTGTACTTAAGGCAGTTGATACACTGTCTCATGATGTCCATATCAACCAGACTAGCAGGTGAAACCATAGGAAATTTTCCATCCATGGTTGTCAGAATCTGTGGAAGACAGGTCAGGGATAGTGGAGTGGGTACTATCTGAGGGGACTACCTATAGGTCTGAGTAAGGTTGGATGAAAATCAACACAGTAGCTGCAAGAGAGGGCCTCACTTACACAGCAGTGCTGGTAAGGGAAAAAATGCAGCTGAGATACCTCACAAAGGGTTAAAACAGTGCAGCAGTGGTACACTACATGCAAACAAGCACAAACCCATCCAAAAGTGGGGTTTAAATACTATAAAAACTAAAGTAAAATAGAAACGCTGGACTTGACCAATCAACCCTTGACTATGAGCTCTTAGCAAAACACATTAGATGTTTTCATGCTTTGTGAATAAACAAGATGTCAAAGGAATGTATAAATAAGTCAGATGCAACAAATTAGATTTGTGAGAAGGATGTTTTAAGAAAAAAAAAGTTTGCTTCAACAAAACAGAAAACAAAGATAATGGCTAAATACGCTGTTTAGAAAAGGAAAAGTACTATAAAAGCAATAATGAAGTGCAAGATATGTATATAAAAATGTTAAAAACACCTAGAAAATTAAATGTGCTAAATTGTTTTAAATACATTTAGAATATTTGAAATAGCATTTGTCAAATGATCCCTATTTGGTTAAAATGTAAACGTGGATTTGTTTTTTTAGTATGCCTTTTTAACTTGCTATTTATGTAAAAACAAAACAAAGAAAGAATCTAGTATGAAGTAAAACATTTATTTTGCTAAAGTAATCACTTATATAAGCATGCATGTTGCTTTTCATACTATCAATGCCTAATGAAAACATTTCATGTACACTTATTTTCAAATATTGCTTTTACACAAGAAGTCATTTGTTTCTACTGTAGAAGTAAAAAGTAGAAGTAATACTGTGGTAAAGTAGATTGGAGTATAACCAATGTCAGTCACAAAAAACGAATTCCAAAATAGACACGCTCAACCATTTATTAATACAAAAACATACAAAGCTTTCATGTTCTACCCTTCATCAGTGATAACAAGTAATTTGAATACTCAATTAACACATGACACAGCCAACCAATAAAAAAAGTTTTAACAATTATAAGTAAAACTGTTTAAGGAAAAAGTCGTTTAAAAAAAATTAATTTCAGTGATATTGCTGCTTTCTAACCAAATAGGTATAATACCAATAATGCTATTCAAACCAGGAAACGTATCAGCTTTTATCTTAAAATCCAGTTATATTCATTTATTTCTGAAATATTACTTATGTCACCTCCTCTAGTACTCTTATGTATAACATCAGTAGCTCTAAGCTTAAATTCATGGGTTGAGTCTGTATCTAGGATATGCTTTGCCAATGCATTCATTTTTACTCCCCTGCATATGTCAGATTTATGTCCAGTAATACGGTCTTTAAGTTTTTGACCACAGCATGTTCCTAGATAAACCACAAAAGCAGTATTACAGGTGGCCTGGCACTATAGATTATATGATTTACTTGTTACTGGATGTACATAAGTAGTTCTATCAGTGATATCTTTGCAGCAACTACAGTTACAACAAAGAAATGTCCTAGCTCTGCCAATAACCTTACCAATATTGTTTATCTTAAAATCTTTATAGCATAATCTCCTTTTTAAATTTTGTCAGTTTATATAAGTAAAACTTGGTCTTTTGTCTATTATATTTCTCAACTCAGGCATACAGGTTAAAATATTCCAAAGTATCTTTATAATTTTATGCACTTCTCTGGTCCTTACATTATAAGTGGCCACATATCTGACTTTAGTTTCATTTAATAAATGTCTATTATTTGCTAAGTTAGACATACCAGATTCACTGAAAGGGGGAGCTAATTGTACCTTGCTGTTCACTATTGTGTTTATAGTTTCTGCTATTAATATTTCACTATATCCCCTTTCCTGGAATTCTATGGCCATCTCCTTCATTTCTTCCAGACACTTGGTTTCCTCAGTATTTA
The DNA here is from genome assembly GCF_019279795.1 of Protopterus annectens. Taxonomy (NCBI): domain Eukaryota; kingdom Metazoa; phylum Chordata; order Ceratodontiformes; family Protopteridae; genus Protopterus; species Protopterus annectens. Next base: position 989,004,341 of record NC_056741.1, on the reverse strand, counting down.
ATCTGCTAACCCTAGTGAATTGCCCCTTAACTATAACTTTAAACACATGATGGGCATGCATATTCTTCCTGTGCATATATCCATCAGCATTAACTTGTTTCCTATGAACATGTATACTTATCAGCCCCATATTTTTAGCTATTTTTACATCTAAGCAGATCATTCTGTCAGTTGAACGGTTCATTTTAAATTTTAAATATCAGTGATGTTATCCAAATACTATACATATTTCTCAAAGTTTCCTCATTTCCTTTCCAAATTAAAAAGCAGTCATCAACAAACTGTTTATATACCAAAATATTTGCACTGAGTGGGTTTCTACTACTATAGATTAATTCATTCTCCCACTGATTTAATACTAAGTTTTATAGGTGATAGCCATGGATGTACCCATGGCTATACCATTAATTTGTAAATATGGTTAACTTTCAAAAATAAAAATATCTTTAGTTAATACTGTTACAATCAAATGGCAAATATTCTCAATTTCCTTTCCTTACAAGTCTGTATTTGTACATAGGAAATCAAATATAGCATTCACCCCATATTCATCAGGGATTACTGCAAAAATTGACTTTATATCAAAAGTGACCAATAGATAAACATCAACTATATTGCTGCTATGCCAGTCATATAACTTAGGTAAAAAATCACCTGTGTGTTTTATATAACTGTGACAAGTGTATATATATATATATATATATATATATATATATATATATATATATATATGTATATTAATGGTTTCCCTTCACATGACCAAATTTCTGTAAACTCGAAATTCATAAGTATGAAACCAGAATCTCGAATTTACAAAAACATGAAAATGGGAAGGGGAACTAAAAAATAAACAGACACCCCCACACCCCCCCTAGATAAGTATTCCTACTCTGAGATCGCACTACAGCAGAGGACAGGGAAATCTTCTGGTTTGCGCTATATGTGTAAGCACAAACCGGAAGATTTCCCTGTCCTCCGCAATAGTGCGGTCACGGAGCATTTGGATTTAGCTGCAAGGATGCAGAGGGACCTTGCCCCTTGCAAAAAGGTAAGTGAACTCTTTTTTTTTAAGCCCTAAACTTCCCATTCACAATTTTGAGTGAATGGAAGTTCGAGATTCTGGGCTCGAGCTTATGGGTTTCGAGCTTCCATTCATTTGATCTTGTGAAGGGAAACTATATATATATATATATATATATATATATATATATATATATATATATATATATATATATATATATATTATATATATTCACTATTTTATTCTATAGAAGTGACTGCTTTTGTTTCTGCTAACTCATTCCATTTTCAAACACCCTTTCTGGAGACAATTTTTAAATATCACTTTTTATATTTCTAAACATTGTTTTAGTACAAAAACCTTACATATTGTCAGCCTTATTTGTTCATGCACATACTAAATCCCAAGGTTTCTATTACAGTTTGCCTTTACTTGCATTAAATAAGGCATAATGCATTCCTTGTGGGGAGGTAAAAATCATCATCAGTCCCTTTCATTGTATCAAATAAGCTTCTTATCTTTTTATCCTTTTTTGAGGTTATTTTTTATAGTTGATTTTCTTTTCATAAACCTGTTATACTTTCTCGGTAAGTTTTATGTATTGTTTTCTTTGCAAATAAGCAAATAAAAATGGAATTATGACAGCTATCAAATACTATTTGAAACTTTAAGATTAAATGCACTTTCATAGCCCTTTCCTGTGCAAGGATACACTGTGCTCTGGAAAACAAAGTCCAGTGCTATTTTAAATCATGCTGTTTATTTATTTTTGTTGTTAACAAGATAAGTGAATTGGACGGAGGACCTTTTTCAACCATTATGGAGTCCAACAGTCAGGAGCAATATTTAGTACCAAACTCTGAGACATAGATTTACAATGGTTTATGTATTTTCAAATGATATAACATACACCTACTTTTGATTTACCATTCCTAATCATAAGTATCTTACCCTTATTCATTTCCACTTTTTCATAAACATATTATTAACAGATTGTTGTAGTTTCATTATTAACAGATTGTTGAAGGCATCTTTATATAAATTAATATAGTGCATACAAAAGACAAATAATTAGTAGCTCATAAGTGACCCCCACTGTACAACTGCTTTAATCCCACAATTGCCTCCATTGTAACTATTTATCTTCACCTTCCATTTTGCATTCCTAAATCAGCCTTAGCAATTTTATATTAAACATTTGATTTAATTTTGCATTTTATGATTATTAATTGTAATCTAAATGTAAGCCAGTTTTGGTAGTCCTGTACCCTTTGCATCAAGCATGTTGTCCAGGCACAGGAATGCAGAGTAAAATTAACTGTGCAAAAGTATTTATGTGAAGCACTTCCTCAGATGCTTAAAGAAGGCATTGAAAACTAATCAAACATTAACAGTTTATGAATCAAGATAAAGTATTACTTATGTTTTCACTGTGTATTAACTCATAAAACATTTATTAAATTTGCTTACAAAAATCTCATGATCAAAGTCAATCAATTAAAATACTTTTATTAAAGTTCACAGTGACATATTAGTTTCAAAGCCAGATGTGGAAATAGAAACAAGCGAATAATCATAAGACAAAATAAACAGATGTTATTAGCAAAAATGTCATTAAGAAAAAGGAAAGGTTACATAATTTCTTAATGGCAGATTGCTGTAATATTAACATCAGTTTCAATTTAGCCATAGTGTTGAAATAAATACATTCATCATTGCTGGATCATTAACATGAGTTTCAAATTAGCCAGGACATTTATCATTTTGCAGCAGGGTCAATCTAGGAGTCAGATGCAATGATGCAATTCTTAATTGGGTAAATGAGTAATGTTATCCAATAATCTTCATGCATTTCATCTTTCAGATTTCCAGGAGCTATTTCTAAGACCTAAATAAAAAAATGCGGTCTTTATTTGTTGCATAAATGTGGTTAACTATATGTTTTGCAGTTTTATATGCCTAACTTCAGAATAGTGCTCAGCTATCCTATCCTTTAAATGTTTGAAGGATTTACAGTCATAGTAAGCAATGTAAATAGTAAATGCATCCCTAGATGATACCTTTTGTTTTGCAATGAAAGAACTCTAAAAAAAGAACAAACTGGTAAAATAATAAACAGCAAGCGGGCTGTAAGTACTCCAAACCGCACTATTTATTGTGAGCGTTTTCGTCAGAGACAATGCTCCAACTTCATCAGACAAAAGAAAAGACAATTAACCACTTTATATACTTACAAGTAGATGCAATTAAACCAATCACAAATTAACCATCAGTAAATAACATTCACTAATTCATGTAGGGTTATAAAAATATCTAACTCCATTGTGGCAACAGTAAACAATTCAACTAATTCAACCTATCTTCTCCATTTACAATATGTATGCTTAAAACCATATGCAAAACATATCAGAAACCTATACATAAATACATGCACATAATAAAAATATATATATGTTAAAGATTAAAAATTAACAAGGTGTAATACCCATTCAGCTAAAATACTAGGGGAGCTAAACACATAGTTGATACAAGTGTGGGTAATTATAAAGTAAAAATTAAAACTTGAATGATTTTTATTTAATTATTCCTACATTTAAAGATGCAAATTGTGTACATGAACATATATATATATATATATATATATATATATATATATATATATATGTGTGTGTGTGTGTGTGTGTGTGTGTGGAAAAGACCAAAAAACATGGTCCAGTAGATAAATATATATAAATGCAACCTTATGGTAAATATGACACTGACTATAGGTAGGCAAACAAAGGCCAGTGTGACACTTACTGTAGAAAGGCATAAAAAATATACGCTTAGTTAGAAAAACTGAAGTGCTGGTGCAAAAGCTATAGGCACTACCTTGCAAGTGCTTTAAGCTTTAAAAGGCATTTGATTGATACATATTGTATAAGGCCAGGAGGTATATGGGCCAATGTGTGAACTTGACACATAAGCTCACATTCCTCAAGTTTAAGTTCCCATGGACCTCCTCGTATATTATGTTCTAACTGTTGTATTACTGCAACAGAAGAGGGTAATCCAAAATGTGTTTTGCCAACGCATTTGTAGTAATCTGTTTGTGTATGCTGTACTGGTGTTCGTATATCCTTTGTTTTATTTTTCTTTCAGTATTGCCAGTGTAGTATGATGCGCACCCCTCGCATAAGGCTACATAGACTACCCCTTTGCTGTCACAGTTAAATTTGCCTTCTATATTGTATATTCTATCCCTAATACAAAGTTTATTGCCCGTCTTAATAAATTTACACTGAGGGCGACTACCACATTTTGCCATACCAAAACTACCCTTACATATTTTCTTTGTTTCTCTAACAGGCATTTCATATTGGGTCCCTTCCTATGTGTGAATTGTGGGGCTGCTTCCAATATTTTATTAAGACCATTGTCTTCCAAAATTATGGTCCAATTCTTAAAAAGAATATCCCTAATGTTTTTGGAATATGTAGAATAGGTAACAAGAAATCTTGTGCCTGTATCAAGTGTTGGGTTCGCCCTCTTTTGAATTGGCTGTTCAAAAGATGTATTATGTGTTGCTTCATAGCCTTTGTGTAGAATAGGTCTAAAATACCCTGACAGCCTTTTAGTATTTACCTCAAGGAAGATGTGTTAAAGAAAACTTAGTGGGCACCCTCTCTTGAGGAACATAGATTTTAACAAATAGCATTCTATCATGCAATCATTGTCACTCGAAACCATCCTAGCGGCCCTAACTGCCTGTCCCTTGACATCTGCCTTCTTCTGATGGTAAGGATGGCTGCTTGTAAAATGTAAAAAAGCATTCAAGTAAGTGTGTTTGTGACAGATGGTGGTCGCATATCTATAATTCGCCCTATCTTTAAACAGATATACATCCAAAAAGTTAATGGAATCTATGCCCACTTCAAATGTAAATTCCAGAAACTCGGTTAAAGTGGTGATATCTGCAATAAAGGACTCTATACGGGTAGCCTCACCTTTTCAAATGAAATACATGTCATCCTGGTATCTTGTATGCCAAACCACATAATCTTTGAACATTGTGTTGTTAAACAAAAAAAACTCTCTCCCTATAGGCTGTCACACAGTTGGTGAAACTGCTACCACAGAGTGAACCTATTGCGATATCTGTTTTGTGAAGAAAAAAATTGCCCATTAAACCATAGGAAATTATTAGACAAGATTATGTCTAGAAGGGTTTCAATGACATAAATTTCTCCATCATCCAACCCTTTCATGAGCAAAAATTTTCTAACCCACTCAATACCTAACTCTTGTGGTATCACAGTGTAGAGATCTTTAATATCTACCATGAGGAAGATACAATTCTCATTAAATTCTAAGTTGTTGATGTTCTCGGGGAAACTCCATGAGTCATGGCAGATTTGTGGTTCAGTTTTTATATAAGGTTTTAACTTACTGTCTACAAATTTAGCAGTTGCATATGTAATAGACCCCCTCCCATCCACTATGGGTCTGAATGGGGGGTTATTCAGGTCCTTGTGGATTTTAGGAGAACCAAAAAACATTGGTATAATAAGTGCTAGCATTGTCAAAAACTGAAGTGTGTCAATGTCTATGCTCCCTTCTAGAAATAAATCATTAACAATGCTATTAATCCTCCTATAAGCACCATTGACTTCATTAAGGCTGACATGCTCATAAACATCACTGTTTAAATAAACTTCCATTCGATTTATATATTCGGTTTGGTCCATAAAGACCAGACCTCCACCCTTGTCAGGCTTCACGACTCTGATGTTACATAAATTTAACAAGTTAATGAAATCTAACTCATCAGAAGAAATATTCTTTTTAGCATTCATGCTGTTTCAATTGTTAGATAACATAGCTCTTAGGGCCATCTCACAAACATTTTCAAAGATAGCCATAGACTCTTGAAGGGGAGGGTTAAATAAGCTAGACACTCAAGTTATTAGTGAGTGAAGATTTAACACCCATAAGACATGTCAAGTTAAGTTTGCGTATAAATAATTTCATATCAATGATAGTTTTGACTAAATCAGCCCTTCTGTCAGCTACAAAAGAAAGCTCCTTGGCAAACACATTTACCATGTCATTATTAATGTCAACAGAAGTAAAATTAAAAAATCTCCTTCCAGACTTACAAGGATTTTTAAATTGTCCTGATTCATCTCCTTCACCTATTCTGGCATCTCCTCTGGTGTCCCTGGTTCCTGCTGTTCTGCCATTGATTGTGTTGGTTCCCCCGATGCTCCTGAAAACCCTGTTGATTATTCCTATTCACATTGTTGTTGTTATTTGCAGACTCTCTTTGTCGGCGGTTATTAGTTTGCTGTTGATTATTCCTAATCCTCTCGCTGTGCCATACTGAAGGTGTTTGTATGTCCAGTTCCACATTCACTATGCTGGCAGCAGAATTCAAATTGTCCACATCATCGAGTGGGCATTGCTCAAGTGAATCATGAGCATTCACCATAGGTTTAGAGGTTTCCGGGGGCAGGGATAAGCAAAACCCTTTGAATAATCATTAATGTCTCTTACAATTTTCTTCTTTTTAGTCTCAACGGCTTTTGCCAGACTGGAATCTATACTTGAGAAAATCCTGCCATAATCGAATCTGTACCTTGCAAAGTCCATGTTCCTAGTGATAGTATGATCCAACATTTCAAGCTCAGACTTGAGCGACTCGATTTCCAAGGTATAATGTTTAATGAGCATTTTGAGAAATTTTGCGCCTTGCTGATCAAATAAGGTGATGAGTTCCTGATGGAACACAGAATTGTTTACCAGCCCTACTGGATAGTGCCATTGACGTAACCCTTTGGGCACAATCTTTTTAGAGATGCACTCATGAAAATAGGACACCTCCAACTATAATTATGGCATTTATAGAGTTTTTGGTGAAAGTCATTGAGGTGTGTTATGATAGAGGTAACAGAATTATCAGTTTCAACGGGCGCACTAGGATTAATTACACTATTAAAAAATGAGGCATCTCCTAAATAAGTTACCATAGACGGAATAGCTTCAGCTCTGTCCCTGTTCTGCAGCTAACAAGCTGTTTCTGTCATCAATGTTAGCTGAATTTCCCTCATTCCAAGTTGTTCTCAATGTTGCAGTTGAAACCTCAGAGAACATGAGGGGCTGACAACTTAAACCCGGGCAGTTAGTTACTGACCCAGTTGGTCTTTGACCACCGATAATGTTCCTATCATCCATCCGTTGTGTTAAGGTATCGACCCTGTTGAGTAGCTCCTGCACCAAGTCAGTAAGATTATCAACGGCATTCGCCTCAGAGGTTGCACTTGGTGAACTTGCCATACTGTTGTCTTGTGAAACTAGAGACTGTGATGGTGCACCAACACCGCTTGCCATGCAAAAAACAATGAAAGAATTCTAAAAAAGAACAAACTGGAAAAATAACAAAAAAGCAAGCAGGCTGTAAGTACTCTAAACCACACTATTTATTGTGAGCACTTTCGTCAGAGAAAATGATCCAACTTCATCAGACAAAAGAAAAGACAAAAATTAACCACTTTATATACTTACAAGTGGATGCAATTAAACCAATCATAAATTAGCCATCAGTAAATTACATTCACTAATTCATGTAGGATTATAAAAACATCTAACTCCATTGTGGCAACAGTAAACAATTCAACTAATACAAGTTATCTTCTCCATTTACAATATGTAAGCTTAAAACCATATACAAAACATATCAGAAAATAATACATAAATACTTGCACATAATAAAAATATATATATGTTAAAGATTAAAAATTAACAAGGTGTAATACCCTTTCAGCTAAAATACCAGGGGAGCTAAACACATAGTTGATACAAGTGTGGATAATTATAAAGTAAAAATTAAAGCATGAATGATTTTTACTTAATTATTCATACATTTAAACATGCAAATTGTGTACATGAATATATATATATATATATATATATATATATATATATATATATATATATATATGTGTGTGTGTGTGTGTGTGTGTGTGTGTGTGTGTTTGTGTGTGTGTGTGTGTGTGTGTGTGTGTGTGAATAAAAGACCAAAAAACATGGCCCAGTAGACAAATATATATAAATGCAACCCTATGGTAAATATGACACTGACTATAGGTAGGCAAACAAAGGCCAGTGTGACACTTACTGCAGAAAGGCATACAGAATATACTTAAACACTTAGTTAGACAAACTTAATTGCTAGTGCACAAGTTATAAGCACTACCTAGCAAGTGCTTTAAGTGTTAAAAGGCATTTCATTGACACATATTCATTAAGGCCAGGAGGTATGTGGGCCAATGTACGAACTTGCCACATAAGCTCACATTCCTCAAGTTTAAGTTTTCATGGACCTCCTCGTATATTATGTTCTAACTGTTGTATTACTGCAAACACAAACTTGTGAGTGGGATAAATATACATTCTGTAAGTAGAATAAAACTGAATAAAATGTTTACTAGGTAGGTAGCTGTTCTGGATTGCTAGAATGATTAAGCGTGGGGAAGAATATTTGTGATGCCGATCAGAATTAGGCCATAGTCTATAGACTGGTTGTGGTGACAGTAAGCAGGTAGCTTTGTAAGGAAGTAAGTCTATCAGACAGGTATACTTTAGTGGAGTTATTACCAAGCATACAAATGTCTGTAGTTGTAAAGATTTAGATAGCAGGTATACAAAAATAAAGAAGTATGGCAGTAGTTGCTGCTTTTTCTGTGTTAGGAGAAAGGTATGTTGGAGGTGGAAAGCAAAACTTAGTAGTAGAAAGTGGGAGTTGGTAGGGAGGAGCTGATGAGGTCAAGTGGAGAAAGAGCAGGGACAGATCCATTTAGAGGATAGGTAGGTTTGTAGGAGGTATTTGAAGTTGGTGAGGTTTGGAGTATTTCGAAGGGATGGCCATTGGCTTCTGAACAGCATGTTATGTACTTTTAACAGTTCAGCTATACTATTCTATTTATCTCAATCGAGTCATTCAGTCTCTTTGTTTTTACATTTAGATTATCACTGATGCAAGCCATTTAACTCTCAGACAGTTAGGCACTCTGCAATTAATTTTATAAAGATTAATAGCTTAGATTTTTTCGTAGAACTTTATTTTGTATATATCATTGTACTTTAAACATTGCAATAACTGCATTTTATTGCTTTCCAACTTTCATTTTGCAATTTGTTCATAATTAGCTATAATTTTGTACTTCTAAGCTGTATTATACAATAAAAGTATTAAATGGCTCTTCATAATGTGCTGCTTTATTTTTGTTGCAACAACTTGTTTTGTGAATACCAATGTTAAACCTCATTGTTATAAATCAAGCAAGTAATAGGAAGATCGTCTTGCATCTGTTTGATAATATTTGGTAGCTTCTCCAATGCATAATTAACAGCCTTACTGTTTTACATTTTGCTTGACTACACCCTTTATCAATAACACTGTTTAAACAAGTAAATCATGCAATGCACCAAACTGTTTACTAGAAAAATACTTTCATGCAATATTGTCTTCATGTGCCCCTGATTGAGAGCAAGAAAAAAAATATTTTCTGTCTTCTTCAGATATATGGGTGTGTGCTATACTTAAGATATCAGATATCTCCATGTGTGCAGTGAATGCTGTTTCACTGAAGACAAGTGTAATGTTTGAAACTGTAGCGAAAAGATAAAATGAAACAGGAAGGTACTCGGTCATTTTTATTTTATTTATATCAGAGTCAGGCTATAATTTGCAAGGCATGCAGTATGGCAGTCCCTCTTGTAATCCTTTCTTCCATCTCAGACTTTGATTCCGTGCATTATCCAAGGAATGAGGAAAAGAAACAGTAGAGACTTTCAAATATCAGTATTACGCAAGCATTCGTTGCAAGAAGTTATACCAGACATTATGCAAATGTATAAATCAGTGTCAGGGTATTGTACACGAAGATGCAATGTCTGCAAAATCATCCAGTCATTTTTCTGGGTGTAGCACAGGTGACTTTTACATAGTCTCCATATTCTTTTTCCCTACCCTTAAATCTTCATTGAAGTCATAAGATCTCTTTCTTGCTCATCCTCTGAGGTGGTTAAACTGGCAAGTGGTACAAACATATTTGATGTATCTTTATCTTTAAAAGCTAATTTCTGTTTCTGTGCACACCCCTCCTTGCAATCTCCTCTTCTGACCCTTTCCTTCCTTCCTTCCCCTATGGAAATTTAATTGGGGAAGATGCTTTTGGTTTGTCTCTTTTCCTTCTGGGTACCTCCACTGTTCTCCTTAACAACTGCTGCATAAAGCATTGCACCCTCCACACACACTTTTAGATTGTGGGGGTGCTTCAACTTTTCCTCTAGTGTGCAAATCAGATTCACTTTATAATCTTGAAATACTGAAATATCAAATTTCAGTATCTCAAGACTATAAAGCCGAACTTCAGAAATAGTGAAACCCCATAACTGTGAATCTGGAAATGTCGAATTCATGGTTGTGGTGGTGCGCTACGTGATGTGGGATGTACTGTGTACCTAATTTACAGTTTGATGTGTGGATATGGATGGAGATTAAGGTAAGTGAACATTTATTAAGGGTTTGGGATAGGGATTTCAGTGTATGTGAGTGTATTTGGAAGTTTAGATGTGGGTTAGAATAGGTAGGTAAGAGTTTGAGTGTGTAAGTTTTGAAAGTGGCGATGTTTGTACATTTGTGATGTGTGTATGAGGGGACTGTAGAGTGTGTAGTGGTGAGTTTACTGTATCTGTTTGGTGCGACCTCAGAGTTAGTATATATATAAGTAGTGGCGGTGGGGGTGTCCCCCTGCTTATATGTAGGGTAGGTTTGTTTATTTGTATTGTGTTTGTGTGTGTTTTCTTTGTTGTTGCAATGTGGGGAGGATGGTGTCTATATTGTGTGGTGTACTATGTGTTTACATTCGCTATTTTGAATTTCGCACTTTTGGGGTTTCGATGTTATGTTTTTTCGGCTTTATAGTCTCAAGATACTGAAATTCGATATTTCAGCACTTCGAGATTATAAAGTGAATCCCTTAAATATCATGTTGTTTTGCATATTTTTTAAGGGAGAAAGGGCATATGATTTGCAGGATTCACTTTATAATCTCAAAATACTGAAATAACTAATTTCAGTATCTCGAGCCTATAAAGCCGAAAAACCAAAACACCGAAACCCCAAAAATGCGAAATTCAAAATAGCTAATGTAAACACACCATGCACCACATAACACATACACCATCCTCCCCACATTACAAAAAACAAACAAAACACACACAAACACAACAATACAAATAAATAAACCTACTCTACATACTGCACCCCCCCGTGTCCCACACCCCTGCTACTTATATATACTAACTCCAAGGTCGCACCAAACAGAAAAAGAGTAAACTCACCACTACACACTCTACAGTCCCCTCACACACACACACACACACACACACACACACACACACACACACACATGCACATCATAAATGTACAAACACCACCACTTTCAACACTTACACACTCATACACTTACCTACCCTAACCCACACCTAAACCTTCCGAACACATTCACATACACTGAAATTCCTACTCAAAACTCTTTAAAAATATTCACTTACCTTACTCTCCAACCATATCCACACACCAAACCATAAATCAGGCATACAGTAAATCCCACGTCATGTAGCTCACCACCACAATCGCAGATTCTACATTTCCGGATTCACGGTTATGAGGTTTCGCTATTTTGGAAGTTCGACTTTATAGTCTCGAGATACTGGAATTCAATATTTCAGTATCTCGACATTATAAATTAAATCCTATTTAAGAGGAACAGAACAACCTAGCTCACTAGCCTTCTTGATTAAAGGTAAAAAGGCTTTATTTTATCTGAAAGAGAGAATTGTTACAGTTTGGAGTAACCCACAATATATAACCTGCTATTATTATATTATTTCACAACTCTCCACACTTTCTGAGAACCTCGCCTCTATGACTTTAATTTAAAAATGGTAGGATAATAAATATGTCTATGAAAGTTATTGGTAAGAGTCCTTCCACTGATTTTGTGTACCCTTCCTATAATTACAATACTGCCCTTTAGTAGTAAAGATTGAAGTTCTGTCTGAATAAAGGAAATAAAATTTAACCTTCCAACTTTGGTGGTAACCCTGCTTTCTGATGGTTGTTTCTTCTGGTCCTATTTTATACGACATCCATCTTACCATCTATATTTTGGGACTGTGTCTTTACCTCCTGCAGTCACTGTGACAGTGTTGCTGTTATTTGTCAGTGCTTCTCCAGTTTGCTTTTTTGATAGTGAATTGTTTTTTGTTACAAGCTGATATCATGCCTGCTATTGTAGGATTAATCTCATTTAATTTCACAGTCTTCATCTGGATTAATGTTCTACTGCTTCTCTTACTACTTTAATACCTTCCAAGATGTTGTTGACTTCTGTGTCATTATGCTCCCTCTCCCAGCTCCACTCCTGACACGAAAATCCAAAGTACCATGTTGTGTCTCACAAAAGGAATTATTTTCTTTAGTGGTAAGTATTCTGTTGATCACAAACATAACTTTGTAGTTTGGCCTGCTGTGAGATCAAAATACTGCTGAGAATAATCTTATACACATGGGATGAGAGCTGCCAGTTAAGGAACCATTTCTGTTCTCATACATTTGTATACCTATTGAATTAATAATACTTTTATTAAAAAAGTTTAAATATCATCCAAGTAAATACAGTCTGAGGGAAGATTTATGCCTGCCATGCAAGGCATTTTCAGATCCCATTCTGATGTGTCTCCTTCAAGTCCACAAACAAACACAAGAATTGCCCATCCTAAAGACTTAAACCTTGCCTGTGATATAAATAGTACCTGCTGGAGAGACAGGTGTTATCCCAGAGACTACCCCATCAATGGAACAGATTCACCATTTATGTGACACAGAGTTCCCCCCTACCCAATTTAAGTGTAACTTGGACAACTGGATGGGGAACCAAAAATTCAATCCTGGTTTGGCACTTATGTCTGTAATGGCAACCAATACCAATGGTACCAAAACTTATCAGAGATTTGGGCTGCATGGCTAAGCTTAAAAAGGCCCCAGTGGTCCTTGGCCTAGTACACATATATTAACCTATAACGTCATGAAGTGATTATGAACAACACAATTTACAATAGCTTAAAATAAATCTATAAATATAAAAAAAATACAAACTAGAATAAATTTGCCAGGACCTAACATGCATTAGACTCTCACAAGCTCTACAAAGTTAACAACAGGAAAGCAAGCCAACAAATTACAAGTATAGGATGAAATAGACATATGCTTTCTAAAACTGTGTATCTAGACAATCTCACTGTGTCTTAGGAAGGCTAACAAAGTAGACAAGTACTCTTTTTGAAATATGTAACTTGAAAGGAAATTCTGTGCAAAGTGCTGCCACTGTGTAGTTAATTACATTAATTATATTAAACAAAAGGAGGAAATAAATGCAAAATATTAATTTCACTTTGATTTATATTGCAGTTTAATGTAAAGTCCTCATGTTTGCAGCCATGAGTTGGAACTCTGATTTACTGCCAAATGTTTTGTTCCATTTTAATATTCTTTATCATGAAAATTTTGCAATATACAAAAAGGAAAATCAAAAAGTACATTTGTGTAAGCCGAACATAATGCAACTTTTGATGTTCAAATTATCTCTACTGCAGTAGCCTTAGCATATAACAGTTGACTAGCTTCCAAAGCGTCAGGGCACCTTATACTCACCAAAATTGTCAGGCAGCTTGAGCTGAGTTGACTGAAAGACAAGTTTGGGTGCATTGCCTTCAGAACTTTCCTGCCAGCAGGATGGAGACTAAACCCTGAACAGACTATGCTAGGAGCAAAAAATATAACAGTCCACACCCTGACATAAAAAAAAATACCTAAAACAAGGAGGTTGGAATGAGGCAGCAGCTACTGTGATATTTGTCATTCTAACATCTACTGTTATGCTAGGTTCAACTTGTACATCTGTACTTTGTTTGTCATTTTGATCAGTGCTGCCTTAGCCACAGCTATATGTGTAGACAACTATAGCTTAACTACATCTGGGAAAAGGGGGGTTTCCCCCTATTAACTTCCCCTTTTTAAAGAAAAAACAAAGGTTTAATTGGGGAAGCGGGAAAAAAATAAAACCAAAAAGTTTTAAACTTTTTTTGGCCTTCAAAAAAAGTAGGGGGAAAAAAAAAAAAAGTTTTTTTTTGGCCAAAAATTTGCTTTCTTTTTTTTTTTTTTTTTTTTTTTTTTTTTTTTTTTTTTTTTTTTTTTTTTTTTTTTTTTTTTTTTTTTTTTTTTTTTTTTTTTTTTTTTTTTTTTTTTTTTTTTTTTTTTTTTTTTTTTTTTTTTTTTTTTTTTTTTTTTTTTTTTTTTTTTTTTTTTTTTTTTTTTTTTTTTTTTTTTTTTTTTTTTTTTTTTTTTTTTTTTTTTTTTTTTTTTTTTTTTTTTTTTTTTTTTTTTTTTTTTTTTTTTTTTTTTTTTTTTTTTTTTTTTTTTTTTTTTTTTTTTTTTTTTTTTTTTTTTTTTTTTTTTTTTTTTTTTTTTTTTTTTTTTTTTTTTTTTTTTTTTTTTTTTTTTTTTTTTTTTTTTTTTTTTTTTTTTTTTTTTTTTTTTTTTTTTTTTATTTTATTCCCCCAAATATTCAGGGGGGGATGTATAAGTAACTTTACCCCAAGTTGAAAAATGTACTGGAGCAGTCTAAATTTTTAATTTTAAAAAAAAGAAACAAAGCATTGCTAAATTATTGACCCACACATCCTGACACTCTAAATCCCCATCACAGTTATAAAATGTAAAATTTTTTTTAAAATCCACAATATAGCTGCCCGCATTTGTGCGGGTGTGCGTGGGTGTGCCCATTGTTTAGCTGTAGTTAGCAATTCTGGCATGGAAGAGCATAAGAAAGAATGTTTATGAAAATCACACCAAATTGCAATAGCGTAATGGCAGAGTGTATGCACAAATAGGAGGCATTCATGGTTCGAGTCCCACCACTCCCCTTCTTATTTATGTTTTAAATCAGTATATGAAATAATGCCAGATATATATGATTAAAATATTAGTAAAAGCAGTGAAATGGCCAATGTATCAGTGAACAAAATATATATTTTTAAAGGATCCAGATATATAATAGCCTGCCATTAAGCAGCGCTTTACCCAGCTAAACAGAAGTGCCCAAAGTTTAAAAGCGCTTTACCCAGCGCAATACAGGTGCCCATAGCTTAATATCGCTTTACCCAGTGCAATAGAGTTGCCCAAAGTTTAAATGCGCTTTACCCAGCGCAATGTGTTTGCACGGACGTGCGCGCCGTGCCAACCAGGGCACCATAGAGCACCGGGGAGCAACGTAGAGCTAAGTTGCTTAAATGCAGCCACACCCCCTAGCCTTTCTAGACAGTATTAAAATAAAAGAATGACAAGGTTCAAACCCAGGACCCTGTGCATCACAATCAAAGTAAAGAACCACTAAGCCATGACAGCTTAGGAGAAATGGCCACTATTAGCATACATCTACTTAGAATGGTAGATTAACAATTAATAAGCATGTCTGCAGTCAGCCTAGAATTCTCAAAAATGGCCAATCACAAAAAAGTGCGGGAAATGCGGCATATTTAAGCCCCATAGGTGGCAATACTCACCATAACTGATTGTAGCTCACATTTGCAGTCAGAATGGCAGGTGCAGGAGAGGGTACACACTTCCGAGCGCAGCGTTGGGGCATTGAGGAGTCGAAATACATGGTTTGGCTCCTTGTCCATCGTCATGAGTCCAGGCTCCTGCAGGGCCAGTTCCAAGGGGCAGAGTACAAGGCTGAGGCTTGGAACTGGTTAGCTCATGACCTCACCAGTGCCACAAGTGTTCCTCGCACCAGTGAGAAGGTCTGTCACCACCATGCAGATCTGAAGAGATGGAAGGCGGACCGCCTGAACCAATGGATACAGGAGGCCCGTGGGATGCAGGATGCCCCACGACTGAGTAAGTAGCCATAGAATGTAGTATGTAAGAATTGATAATTGATTCTGTATAATGGATAGGTATGTCTCAATATCCCTTCATTTACTTCACAACTGCAGGTGACCATGCTGTGAATCAGCAATCCTATGCTGATAGGCTGCAAAGGTTGCGCCACCAGGCAGGTTAGTGATAATTCTGCATGTTTTGTTATATAAAATAGGGGAGAGAGCATGAAATAAAGTGTTGTAGTACAATAATACAGCCATAAAATGGTCAGAATAAGTCCTCTGCAGGTACTGTCATACGAAAAAGTCATAGTGCCAGAAAAAGAGCGTAGTAACCCATTAAGAAAGGTAACATATGTCTGGAATAAAATCTCTGCAGGTACTGTCATATAAAATAAGTGAGTTAGCCTGCAAAAGTGTGCTCTAACCCATTAATAAAGGTATAATATGTCTTGAATATGTCTTCCATATGCACTGTTATAACAAATAAAGGAGTGAGCCTGTGGAAAAGTGTGTAATGTCAGTAATAAAGGTTTAAAACCCAGTGTGTGTGTGTGTGTCACTTAGTTTGAAATGTTGTTGTACCCTTGCATTATACAAATTGTACTGTGTTAGAAAGTGCTGGCAACCCTGAGTTCTACAGTCCCATCTACGGTGGGTGATGGAAGTGCTAGTAGCTGTGAAGCATATATACAGTCATCAACAGTCAGTTACTGGCTGGCATGCATACGTAAATCTGGCACACAAGTAGCATGCTAATATGTTCCCCAGAAATGTGAGTGTGCTTCAATAAATGCAGGGTTCTGTACAAACTGAAGTGAAAATGTCATGTGAAAACATCCAGATATGTAGATAAAGAAATATAAATGCAACCATGAAATATGTAGCAGTAACATCTGCATCTTGGACAGTTAGTATGTCAGATATAGGTCAAGTATATATTGAACTAGCCAAACCCATTACACAACCTAATGCATGGTGGCAAGTGTAATAATACATGTAGGGAATATACACTTGCAGTCACTAGGAATGTAGTGTAGAGTAAAACTGATTATAAGATGTTAACTGAGGTTTTTTCTACACCCTACTGTTTGTGCATAAACCATGCAATTCCACACCTCAATGGGTATGTGTAATCTTAAATATTTGTTGGGACATATGTCCTATTGTTTTATAAATATTTGCATTCATGTTGATGCATGTGCCCTGTTCAAACACCACTTTCATGGTGGCCTGCTGCTACCAAACATCCCTGCATGCTGTTGGAATATCCACTGTCGTTCAATATATGCATGTGTTATGCTTGCTTTTCAACTGTTGGAACCTTGGTGTGTTGGGTTAATGGGAATATTACTGCATGCTGTTACAACTAATCTGGAATGCTGTTGTTTATGTTGTAATTAAACACACCTAATCACAGAACATATGGGAAGGCCGGTCCCAGCGGACCCACCTGTCCCTCCTCAGCTGGCGAGTGCACCTGGCACCAGCAGATCCGGTGCCCAGCCCGGGCTCCCCTCCTCCATTGGTCCTGTTCCACCTTCGGGTGGAAATGCTGCAGGGGATGGGGCTCATCCCCCCTGTGCAAGCATGGGCGGAGAAGGGCCACCTGTCACCCTTCGAAGGGTCTGGGCTGTGGTGCATAGGGAGATCCAGCGTTCAGTCGTTGATCCCCTATGCCAGCTTGAGGCGAGAGTGGCACATCTCTCGGGTGAGCCTGTCCATCCTACACAGCCTTCAGCACAGCCACCCTTGGGGCTGTGAAGGTGCAGTGGTGACTGCCCATGGGTGGGGATCTCAGTTCCACTGTTACCATCTGTGGGCTCATGGGCTTGCAATTTCCAAACAACCTTGACCGTCAATTGTGTTCACCCACCCCATGTGTCAAATTCCGCCCCTGTATGCATCTTGTTTGTCTTGTCTCTTTACCTCCGCAACCTACCTCCCCAAATATACCTGCATCTCCTACCTCACATTCCACTCTCACCTGAAAAGAAAAATAAAAAAAAGGGCAATCTGTTCCCACAAAAAAATATGCCCTATACATAGCTGCCCATTTCGCACACATGTCCACCGGACATGTAAACTGATAATTATAATTGGCAGTACAACATACTCTGTTGTCCTCACCTCTCTCTCAAGAGTGGAAGGTTGCAGATTTTACACCAAATTACAAAAATATGCAAAGCTGTTGCTGGTAAAAAAATGGGCAGCTATAGGCCTTCCCTACACCCTTCCTGCACATCCCAGCTGGTTTCCCTACTGTCTTTCCCTTTTTGTACCCCCTTTTTCATCACTTTCCTATCTCCCCATTTTCTTTTCTTTCAAAGAAATTAGCACGTGGGTTAGCGGGAGAAAGCAATTTTAAGCAGTAGTTAATGGGGGTGCATGAGTGTGAGCTTGTGTGCGCTTAACTAAGCATCGCTAAGCGTCATGCAAACCCACGTAAACCCGCTTACAACTGCTTAAAAGTGCCTTAGTCACTCTGTATGACAGGGTTCTTGTATTGCTCAGCAGCAAAATAAAATACACCTGTCAGTGTCCACAGCGAACAAGCATGGGCCCCACCATTGCAAAACTGAAAGGGCTATGCCTACCTAACCTATCATTTTATAGCAGTGTCCTGAAATCACAGTGAGTACTGCAATTATCACACAGTAGGCTGCATGCAATTACAAAATGGTGGGCACCAAATGGTGCAGAGGTCATCACATGCACTTGTGCAGATACCTAGAAAAGTAGCCTGTACCTGCTGTCCACACATGCAATAATATCATTGCACCAGGAAGAGAGAGAGAGAGAGCGAAAGCACGAGCGAGAGAGACAGACAGAGACAGACAGACAGACGGATACAAACAGACAGTAGGAGACAGACACTGACAAGAAAGACCAACACACAGATGAAACCAAAACCAAAAAAAAAAAACAAATCAACAGCTACAAGAGACAGAGGTGAGGAATACAAAGGTAAGGTATGTAAAAGATATGTATTTGCTGGCATCCGAATGATGTGTCTGAAGGGTACTCTACATACTGTGAATCATCCATATGTGGCAGCAGTCCTTATCTATATGTACATGCACATTTGCATAGGGCAAGGGACATACTGCAACTGTTAATGAAGGCTGGACATATGTATGTTGTTGAAGGCTGCTATGTGCACATATGTATGTAGGTTGTAGTGTGTGGCATTGCAGACAGCAAGCAGTGCCGGTATATGTCATGTGGTGGTTAAATGCTGTGGGACTGAGCTACAGTCAGTGAGGCCTGCTACAGCTATACGGCTTGAGGACAGCAAAATGCATTCTGCACAACATTGTGCAATATTATTACATAACTGTATGTCTCACAAATGTTGCATAATTGACATCCCCACCATTAAAAGTGGGCAGTATATGTGCCTATATGTGCAACTATATGTACAGCAATGGATGTTTAGATGTATGTGTGTATATATATATATATATATATATATATATATATATATATATATATATATATATAGATGTGTGTGTGTGTGTGTGTGTGTGTGTGTGTGTGTGTGTGTGTATATATATATATATATATATATATATATATATATGTGTGTGTGTGTGTGTGTGTGTGTGTGTGTGTGTGTGTATATATATATATATATATATATATATATATATATATATATATATATATATATATATGTATACATAGATATATTGATATATAGGTATATACATATATAGATATATAGAATTATAAATATATAGATATATATAGATATATACATATATACATATATATATATATAGATATATATGGATATATATGGATAAATATAGATATATATTGATATATATGGATATATATAGATATGTATAGATATGTATAGATATGTGAATGTATATATATATATATATATATATATATATATATATATATATATATATATATATATATGCATATATATATATATATATATATATATATATATATATATATATACATAAATATATATATATATATATATATATATATATATATATATATATAGAGAGAGAGAGAGAGAGAGACACGGGGTCATATGTACTGCAACAGGTGCCTGTTGACCAAGGCATGGCCTGAACACCAGTGTTGATACTGTAGTGCCATACCCCATTCCAAAACACTTTACCCAGTAACTACCACATAGGTGGTAGCCTGCCTAACACTGAAGGTGTCAGAAGGGAACATGGGACATAGGTGGACAATAGGCCCCCCTTTGACAATCACAGTGCCACACTAGTCTTGCAATCTGTCTATGTGGTACATGTCATCACAAAAGGTGTGTCATCTAGGAAAATATAGGTCAGTGTTCCCCTCTACTCATCACAATGCCCCATGTGGCATGTACCTCACATGACAACTTCAGCAAGTGGAAAGGCCACAGGCATACCTAACAAAGATTAATACTGCCCTCAAACACATGCCCTATGCAGACTGACTCACAAAACCACAGCTAGAGTGCGTTGCATACCGCCCAGTCAGAGGTTACCACTGCCAGACATACAGAGGTATGTCACACCCATAGCAGTTGGCCAACCACCATGTCAACACCTCACAATCCCTCCGGGCTACATGACCTAGGGCCCTAATCCTTGTCATCTCACTAAACAGCACATGCTGGAGGTACAGGTTCCTATCCACAAATATACCATACTCTGGACTAAACCTCCCAGCATTAACAAACAAGGCTCCTCATTAGCAGATGTCATACATACCCCTGATGATTTTTTTGGAGATAGGTAATATGCCCTGGGAGTCACCTCTGTGTATCCGGTTGACAGGAGCAAGTGAAATCGCATTACATGTGTGTCAAAGGGCAGGGTAGCATATGGCTAGGCAGCTCTAGGCCCTAGGGCCAATAGCGTATTACCTACCCATGACACAATGCACACACATGTACTCAGTGCAATACCTGCTATGTGAGGTGGAATGAGTGTGACAGTGACTGTGTGCAAGGTCTGTAAAAGTGTGATTGCTTAGTGTGAAGTTGTGTCTGTCATGGTAGTTTGTGTCCTAGGTGTGAGGCCAGAGAAAGATATGTCAGTTATTGGGATGCAGACATAGTAGGATGGCATATGTTGTGACGTAGTTCATTGTGTACGACTGTGGTGTCCCATTGTAGGCTGAAGCAATACATGTATGCTCAGTAAGTGGTACTGCTGGTGAATCCAGCTCACATATGAACTGTTGTACTACCTGAAGCTGTAGGCCTAATCAGCACAGTATGGTGTATGTTCACATTCCCTGGTAACACTGTCTTGTGTGTTTCCTGTAGTCTGTACAAATTACATACCTCAGGCATAGGTATCTGTAAGTAGGGGCACACAGTACTATAAGGTACACAGGTAATGCTCATCTGTGTCAGCATACATTTGTGTGCTGTATGTATGTCTGATGTGTGTGTGTAATGATGCCTGTACCATGCCCACAATCACATGTGTGTTACAGGGTATGTGTGTGTATCTAGCAACATGTATACTCTGTTACAGCAGTATGCCAGCTATATTAACAACCATGCACATATGTTAGGTAGGGGTATGGCATCAAAGACTAGGGTGGTTTACGGGTAATACTGTAAATGTACATTACATTCATTGCATTGGATGACATATTTCTTCATTCGTTAGCTTGATATATACCCCCGTGGCAAGGTTGTGCATTGTATCCCAAACAGTGTGCCGAGTACTGGTGTATACTGGTTTGTTATATGGAGTGTGGCAGGCACTGTCAGCCAGTTGTGGGATGAGCACTGATATGCGGTATTAAATGTGTGTATCCTCTGATAGACAGACAGCTGCTATATATGGCAGTTAAGTGATATCTGTACTTAATAATGTTAAGTGTGCCACATGACTTGCTCACACATATTGTTTAACTGTCTTCCAGGGTTATGGCTCATCAATGCAATCTGTTGTATACAGCTGCAGAGGGAAATACACAACAGCCTGGTGCAGCACTATAGCCTGCTTTTTACCAGGACCAGCCAGCACCAGCATGAGTGTACTGCTCTGTGGCAAGATCTTGTTCGTCGGGTAAATGGCATAGGCATGCATAACCGGACATATGAACAGGTATGCCATCACTGCAGTGATTTAATTGGACAGGTCCAGCGGCATGTGTCTGATATCCATAGGCAACAGCTTGCCACAGGTGGTGGGGCGGCCATGCATCCCCCCTCACTAGAGTGGAGGAGCTACTCCTAAGCATGGTGGCTCCTGGCCTACAGCAGCAACAGCATCACACATGTCATCATGGAGGCCAGAGCCACCCAGCATTTTGACATGGAGCATGCAGGTAATATGCCCTAGCTGTAGACTGCCTTTACCTGTATTGTTAGAATATGCATATCTGAGATGTGTACTGTGTGTTTAGCAGTTGTGCTGCCTGTCATGTGCAATACTGATATTTGGAATAGTATCTGTACACCTGTGACTGTTGACTGTTGTTCCACTGTAGTTTAGTACACTCACAGTAGCAATGCCACAGTTGTGGCCACTGACAAACTGTGTCATATTCTTGTAGGTCCCTCTGGTGTGACAGCAGGGCAGATGATACATGCTGGTGAGTGCGTTAACACTTTAATATTGGTAATAAAATGTGCATGTCATAGGTGAGGTGTAGACCATGTACAAGTAACACACCTACACATAATGCATGCTGTGCATGTTTGCTGTGAGACATTAAACATCTCAGTAAAGTCAGTAGCTGCCTCAATCACATGAAATGCACAGTGCAGCAGACACAATTGTGGCAACACTGTACTGCACATTGGATATGCATAGTTGCTACAGCTGTACTCAACAAAACACATTTATCATAGGCAGTACACGAAAACATGCTACATTTGGCATTACCACACACCCACTGTAAGGTCACACTTCAATATCCCACATGTCATGCACACACACATGATGTATCTCAGGGGTAGAGGCCTATCATGGGGCTGTGTAACACTCTGCAACACATAACACAGTCATGTTAGGCAATGCTCCCTACTGGGCACCTCACACACCCATGTACAAAGTAGCTGTGTAATTGTGAATGTAGCCACAGCACTGCAGTTGAGGTACAGCATGCTTGGCGGTGGTCTTGCACACATTAGTAGCTGTGAGTGACCACAAGATGCATGTTGATGATGGCACAGGGTACTACACCCCACCCAGTTACAGTGACCACAGTACTACTCATAGCAGTCATTGCTTTGCACCTCAATGTTCTGTGTGTGCAAACATATGCACCTATACACAATATGCATAGCATGTTGTGTGTGTGCTTACATATGCCAGTATACACAATATGCACAGCAGTCGCCATCTGAACAAAGTGTCACATATATGTCCTGGAATGCTAGTGGGTGTATAGGTCACTTGACACACATTGGATATGTGTGGTGTTTAATGTTACAGTCGTGTAGCATGCCATGCCATGTCTGGTACCGACATATCTGCAATATGTCCCACACTCACCATAACCACTGTACACTGGCCATGTCGAGCATTGGGATTCCTTCATGTCAACATGCACCCGTGTGTGTACACAGCATGCATGTGCTACTCCCATGCCCACTATTATCTGCTATGGACACAGACACTGTACTCAGACAAGGAAATCTATGTGTCACACAGATAACACATGCAGCCATGGCATGTATGCCTGTGAGTGATGGTGCACAGGGCATTGTAGAGCTGATAATACCTGCACAGCAATGTTGTGTCCATGTACACATTGTGTTCCAGGGTGTAGCCAATCACTGAACAACTACACAGTTGCATCAAAGTCATGTATACTGCCAGTAAATATGGGCATCTACACTTGCACTGCATGGTCTTGTGCAATACATATTCTGCATGCTGACACGTGTGTGGTGACTGTTTACCTTGTGATACTGACACCCACCTTCACCTACTACAGAGTATGTGTTGGATTGCTGGTGTGTGTATGTGCTGTAGTGAGGAGTGTGTTTGTGTTCATGTGTGCATGTTTCATGTGTGCATGCATCATGTGCAGACTGTAAAGTGTGTTTCCTATCTTCCTCCCACAGGTGCTGAGTTAGGGGTGGCCGAAAGCAGCAGGGGACCTGAAGCCACTGCCATGAATAGTTGTGATGATGAGACATGTATTTTGGCACAGGAAGGTTTGACAGGGTCTGTCGTTGGTCCGCCAATCGACAGTACACAGCGTTCAACCCTATCCATGCACACACTCATACTGTCAATACATCCCTCACCACCAATGGCCATAGGTGAGGGACAGCATATAGTTGGCATTGACCAGGAGGAGAATGTGGTACCCATGGTACTTGCATCCCCTCACAGCAGCCATAGCTGTATTCCTGAAATGGTACCACATAGGCGGAGGTCCAGGGGTTCTCGGGGGAGCACCGCTGGTCATATTGCCCCTGGCAGGAGTGCCCTCACAGGTATTACGACATCCAGTATGTTCTGGGCTGTAATGCAGGCTCAGGCACATATGGAACGGTACACCAGGCAGGGAGTTAGGGTGCAGAGGGCCCATTACACCGCTATCAATGACAGCATCCGTGACCTTGCCGGTGCCATCCGGACTTACACCGAGGTCATTGATAGATGTTGGGGGGACACATTAGATGCCCTCCGCAATATGTCTTCCATGAACCAGGACCATGCAGGACAGTTGCGACGTCGACGTGGAAGCATGCCAGCAACAGCAACAGCTGGCAGTGGTCGCGGACTGCCCAAAGTTCACACCACTCCCATAGTTGCAGTACCAGCCCCAGCACTGCTGGGGCTGGCCTGTCCATTGATCGTCCCAGTAGACCACGTGCTTGTGGCTCTGGCCAGTCCCAGCAGGGACATGGGTCCAGTCATCATACCTCTGCCTCTGATGACAGTACCCAGTCAGGGTTGGTACCCGATACTGTCCGTAGCACCCCTGCTAGGCACAGGTACTGTGTCTGTGGCCAGAGACAGTGATCTGTACAGCCTAGCAGGTACAGTCTGTGGCTGTCCCACAAACTACCGTATATGGCAGCCACATGGTGAAGCTGTGTGCATGCAGACACACACACATTAACCAAACAACTAGGGCTCACACATACACACACATTACATCAACGTTGGCCCATGCTGTACTGTTGTCCCTCACACACACACACACACACACACACACACACACACACACACACACACACACACACACACACACACACACAGACATGTCGATTGGATGGGTCAATGTCAGGCTCTGGCAAACAACAACACACCCTGTGCATATGATGGTACCTGTGTCACCTCATGTCATCTGTAACACTGATGCAGGAACAGGCTAATATGGTGCTGATGTACAGGGTGACATTATAGCAGTGTAGCAATATTAGCAATTTGTCAACAGGAAAGTGTAATGACACCCTTGTAGGTATGTCTGACCAGGCATCATGCATCAAAGCTCTGATTGTCAATGTAGCATTGTTTACACCACTGTTAGGTCTGAGTATGTATTGTCCACCCATGTGCCACTTGGCCCAAGTGTAATGTGTTGCCAGCATGTGCTAGTGAGTGGACAGTACGTGTGTGATGTGTGCAGTACAGATTAGCAAGTGTACATCTGTGAACATGGTGGGTCCACACTGTCTGCATGTACGTGCATAGTGGACTCATGGGACATGTGGCATACCCTGTTGTACACATTGTTAACATCTCATAGTATCTTTCAATGGCCAGTATGCATTCTACTACAGTTATGTACTAACATGGGTACACATGTGTGTATGACATGGGTTGACACTATGCTGTGGGTGATACTGTTAATATCTGTCAATGATTTGCAGTCTGGTAGTGTACACAACCTCAACAGCATGACTA
This sequence comes from Protopterus annectens, assembly GCF_019279795.1. Taxonomy (NCBI): domain Eukaryota; kingdom Metazoa; phylum Chordata; order Ceratodontiformes; family Protopteridae; genus Protopterus; species Protopterus annectens. Next base: position 988,978,472 of record NC_056741.1, on the reverse strand, counting down.
TAAGCAATCATTGGATGATGTCCTGACACATGACACACAGTTGTAAGGAACTCAGTAAGAGTTGGATCTTTCTGGTACTATACTCTAACACTAACCAGTGGTATTGACCACCAACCATTCCTGGGACCACACCTGTTTGGCATATAGCCCCCTTAGGTACATGCAAACACACTAGGGATGTGTCCTTCCACATTTGGAAATACATGCATTGGCCTACAATGCATTCCCTGGATGGGACGCGTATCCTACACAAGGGTATCATACAGACAGATACCTGTTGTCTGATACATGCTGTATAGCAGTAAGCCGACTATGGCATAGTCATCCACATTTACTATACATACTACCCCGTCAGTACCACATAGATGGTAGCCCTCAACATATATGTTGGGTACCAATGTGTACATATAGCATCGTGTTATGTCTTGTGTCCCTTGGTATACACATATCCATAGGTATTGTGGAGTCCCTCGGTGTATCACATAAGACATTAGAGGCCTGAATGCATATCCACAAGGCAGTTGTACACCTATACAGACTGTCCATTATTGACAGTCGTTGTGTATTAACATGTCTGACATATATCCCAGGCATATTCCCTCACTCACACTACTCTTTAGTAACTGTCATGGGTGTGTGTGGCACAGATGACCTTGGCCACAGATCACAACAGTGGATGGCCTTGTCACATACATACATATGTGACCTACAATCTGAGAAGCAGCGGCACAACCTGTCAATGGAAACAGATGTATTCATGTAGTATGCAGGCTTCACACCTATGTACTGATTGAGGGGACATGTACACATATATATATTTGCCACGCAGATACCTCATGTGTGCAATGCACTTACTGTTTTAATCATGATATATCCTACCATAGTAAAAACAAAACCCACACCACATTGACACACACACTGTCAGTGTTTGCAGGATTCAAACCCCTACCTAACTATGTTATGATACTAGAGAGAGAGAGAGACGCATTAACATGACGCGTTATTTGCTTTACTGGCTGGTTTCCCTTCTCCTGCCATATTTGTAGGATGGTGACACCATCAGACTTTCCAAAGGGGAATGTACCTCTGTTAGTGGTACCTCTGTTAGTGTGTTTGCCCAGTCTCCAAAAAGTGCACTCCTCTCACAGGAAATCACACACACACACACACACACACACACACACACACACACACACACACACACATACACACACACACACACACACACACACACAGTCAATGGAAACAGATGTATTCATGTAGTATGCAGGCTTCACACCTATGTACTGATTGAGGGGACATGTACACATATATATATTTGCCACGCAGATACCTCATGTGTGCAATGCACTTACTGTTTTAATCATGATATATCCTACCATAGTAAAAACAAAACCCACACCACATTGACACACACACACAGTTAGTGTTTGCAGGATTCAAACCCCTACCTAACTATGTTATGACACTAGAAAGAGACGCATTTACACGGCACGCTATTTGCTTTACTGGCTGGTTTCCCTTCTCCTGCTGTATTTATAGGATGGTGACATAATCAGACTTTCCAAAGAGGAATGTGCTCTGTTAGTGTGTTTTCCCTGTCTCCAAAAAGGGCACTCCTCCCACAGGAAATCACACACACACACACACACACACACACACACACACACACAGTCAGTGTTTGCAGGATTCAAACTCCTACCAAACTATGTTATGTTACTAGAGAGAGACGCATTAACACGGCACGCTATTTGCTTTACTTGCTAGTTTCTCTTCTTCTGCTGTATTTATAGGATGGTAACATCATCAGACTGGACATGGTAATGTGTGTACACTTTGTTTTATGCCATTCCAGGAATGGTACATGTGGGTCGTCAAGTGTCAACAGCTTGAACAGGAACTCATAATCCTTACCTTTTGTGATCTATCTGTGGACACATTGACATTCTTTCATATGTCAACACATATTTATGCACAGCTTGTTGGTTTTGTGGATACTACATGTGTCTGGGATGTTGATAAAGGGCTATACAATGTCTATGTGAGACATGTGTAGCTGTGTTCAGTGATGTATGTCCTGGGTGGCTGCTTTGCAAACAGTCTAGCATGATTGGGAACCATGATCCGCACATGAACATACCACAGTTAGTGGGGTTGTGTGTATGTCAGCTTCCAATAGCTCTGTTTATGACTTCAACCATGATGGACTCCTTGGCCTTGCAGATCAGACTTCATAGGCATACTGGACTGTACTTCCCATGGTGTGTTGTGCACCAACACTTGTGGGGAGTGCCATATGTTGCTGTAACACATTCAACGGTTCCACATCCTGTGTAGGGGTGAGGCTCAGCTAAGTGTTCAGGTGCAGGATCTGTTTGTTCTGTAGTTTATGCATGACACATATTGGGAATAAATGTATTCCACTTGCTGATATGCTTTTGGCATTGGGGGTAGCTGTTCATCCATTCTACATGTGATATCTCCTGGTATGATGATATGGACTATCGTCAGTGGGAGGTGGGTATGTATATATGGGCCTGTCTGTCAGGATGCTGGCATTGTCAGTCAGGTACAGTTGGCCCTGACTCAGGACATATATGGGTGTACATTGCTATTTATGACATAGCTGTCGGAGGTGTCATGATTCAGTCTGGACTCCTTATCAGCTACTCTTTACAGAACACCACCGAACCTGACCACTAATCCCTGTTATACTCTTTTACACACTTAACACCCTACTGATCCTTTGTGATCTGGCTACAGAGTATGTCATCATAATATCCTGGCATGTCCAGGGGTCGGTTTTGTGTGCACTGTCCAGTCCAGCTGGTGAATATTGTGATGTTGACACAATGTCACATCTGCCTCGTGTACACAGACAACCCTCTTCTCCTCCCGACAAACTCAGATATATGTGTGAGATGCACCTATAGAGACGTACAGGGTGCTGAACTCTCTCGACCCATGATTGGCACAGTATATCAGGTAGTGAAGGTAACCACACACACCACATATCAGTCTCACATATCCTCTGATGATAGCACTCAAACCACATTATCACACATAGACATACTCAGATGCTGTAAATGAACTCTGCCTAAGCAGCAGAGACCTCCACAGCAGGCACACACGCAACTGCTACCCCAATACAATACCCACATATCACATAGTTCACAATGTCAGTGTGCCACACAGTCACTGCCCTTTGGGCTAAACAACACACCTAATACACTTGTAATAGGTGACACTTATTGTCAGACACACTGATGTACCACTCACCAGCCCAAACAAGGGAATAGTCACTTTGGGCTGCCTGTCAGGTGCCAGGATCTGCCACATAACACATGCAGTCAGGTCACTCCAAAGCAAGTACAGGACTGGCACCATCATTGTCCATGCCGGTGCGTAAAACCTCAGACGTTACTCCCTGGACCACATGACATGGTACATGGAGGAACACTCTGATCATGTAGCCCAGGCCAGTATGACCCTGACCTTGTCTAGCATCTTACACTCACCAATTATGATGTCACAGTATACAGACAAACATATCACATTTAACAGTTGGCTAACAAATTGATGTCATACATAGGGGATACAGTGTCTGCCAGCCTGTGGTGACATGCTCGACATGCCACGTAGCTTCACTATAGACACCTGTCACCCCTGGACCTTTGAATGCTGGCTAAGGCTCTTGCTACCACCATAGGACATTTGTTGAGCAGGGCTCAAAAGACAAACCCACCTCCATAGACATTACAGGTTAAATGAAACTAAGGGTAATGCTGCTCAACACCAGATGTGTTAGCCTCATATTGCGGCCACTCAGGACTCTCCTCAGTATGGAGAATAGCGATATCTGTGCACTAACAGATGCCTAGTTCAGGCTCACATATGCACACCAGCACTAGCAGGTTATGTTTGATGTCATGCTTTCTGACCACAGGACTTGGACTGGACAACATAACTAGGGGGAGTATCCATATACATCACAGATAGACACACCTCCGGGTTAGTAGCACAGCACAAAGCATCACAGACCATACATATACAACTACCATTGTGCAAAACTGCCTTTCAGTTTGTTGCCTGCTACAGACCACCCTCCCAAACTCAGGAACCACACTCGGCTTTCCTGGGAACAGTGGAGAATATGAAGGTCTCCACAAACACCATTATATTGGGTGACTTCAAATACACAAATATTGACTGGGGATACTACTCAAGCCCCAACACCCTCGCCCTACAGTCGCTACAATTTGTAAATTCATATGCTATGGCACAACCAGTCACCACAGCCACAAGGGGGAATACATATTGGACCTGATCATCACCAACATGGGGACTCTATGTTCCACACCAGCGATATACCCCTCATTGGTAAGGTCAGAACATACATTCATCTCACTGGACATATATATACCCTCCACACACCCATCCTGGGTAATCTTGGTGAACTTCTCATGAGCCAACGTCTCACTTCACCAAAGCAAGGTGGTATCCTTCAGAGACCCTGAGACAGTGGCAAATATGGCTCCGACTGCTGAATCCTTTACGTACACATTCTATGGACACCTAGTGGACTGCATGGATTGTGCTATCACAAATAACAACAGGACTCACTCCTCCAATGGCAGGGGACCTGTCTGGTAGACCCCAGCCATTAATAAGCTGTACAACATCAGGAGGATGCTACTATATGATAGAGCATAATCCCAGATGGGGAAAGCATCTGTGATCTGTACTAGCAGACAGCTACGATCACTCATGAACCTATCTAAGGGCTGCTACTCACGGACAATTGCACCAGACACATAGGACTATCACAAGGCCTTCTTCAGTTATGTCAGGAACCTGGGTGGACACTCACTGATATGCTGTGATTTACTGCATACTGAATAAACTTACCCTGAACCCACTGGCATTGCCAACATCCTGGCAAACAGGTTCAGTGCAGATGTCCCCCCCATCCCCCGTAGGGAGCAACTATCCATCCCAACAGAGTGTAACCTCCCTGACATCACACAGTGCTGCCCTCCCCAAAGCATACATCACAGCATCAATGGGACCAGATGGTGTCCCGGCCTGCATCTTACACGAGCTTCATGACAGACGTAACCCCCACATTACATCACTGTGCAATATCAGAGTTACTACAGGATATGTACCCATGAAATGGCATACAGTGACAGAGTTGGTGCCACAATGGACCACAGACAATATTGCCCTATAAGCCTAACTAGCCTGTTCTGCAAAGCTATGGAGCGTATTGTCATGGGACTCTTACACATAGACATTGGGAACCTACAGACACTGTGTCCTACACATTTCAGCATTGTTGTGGGCAGATGTTGCCTCTTGAACATGTTTGTATTCTTTAGACAGTTAACAGGTCCATCGACATAGGGACAGTTGTCCACACAGCCTACCTGAACCTTGCAAAACCCTTCCACACAATAACCCACTGGGCCATTATGCATAGGCTCATCAGCGTTGATATGGACACATATCTCACACGATGGATTGCTACCTGGATCAGAGATAGCACCCACATGGTCAGAATTGCTGGTGCCATGTCTGACTATACACCAGTTACACATGGCATCCCACACGGCTCGGTCCTGGGACCTCTCTTGTTCAGTATATATTTGTCTGATGTACAGGCTACCACAGGGGGATATGGTTGACCTTGTTCGCACTTGACTGCAAACTGGGTGCCATAATCAGCTCTCCAGCTGCCACATGCATACTCAAACAGGGTCTCACAGAGATGGATGACTGGTGCCTGAGCCATGGCCTACAGCTAAATGCCATTAGTTGCATAGTCATCCCCTTTGAGAATAACAACATGCCCACACATTACCACATAGGTAGTACTCCATTACATACAGTAGGAATTGTTAGGTGATTGGGGACATGACTTGTTTGTACTGTTGCCTTTGACATTCACGTTGCCAAAGTGGTTGGACAGACCTTTTATATAAGCCACTTTATACCATATGGTTTCACATCTAGATTGAGTGAGGTCATTGTGCCCCTATACTCATCACAACCATGCTTAATTACAATGCCACATTTGGGGTGTACCTTACCCAACACCTGCAGCAACTGTACTGGCCACAGAAGTTCCTCACCAAGCAGATGTAGGGACTCACACAGATGACCTGCACAGTTCGGATGCAGTAACTCCAGCTCTACTCAGTCGCTTACCACCTACTTGGATATGATGTGTGCCTGTTGTTTACAGAAATACCCAACCCAGAATTACTGGACATGCTCCACCTCAGGATAGCTACTCACTCCAGGGACATATACCTCAGCACAGATGTTAATAGGACATGCTGGAGGGGCAGATTCTTATCCCAGGGCCTCCATTCACTCTGGATTGTGATCACAGTTTCACATAGGCAGAGCCACCCACTGACCACCTACAGGGGACATCTTGACACTGTATGGGTGATTGTATGTTTACCCCTGGGATATCTTCTGTGTCCCTGCTAGACAGAGACACAATAGCCTAAATGTACATGGGCTATCTTGTGTGACCTACTATTCACTGGCACAGTGTAGTAATCTGACAGGGTTGCAAAAGCCAAACACACCCTGGCTAGGCTTGTACATGCCCTAGGGCAGATAGCCTAGTATCGACCTCTGAACCTATGCTAATGTTCAGGATGCACAATATTTATTGCTGATACTGTTTGCAGGTCTTTATCATCTTTGCTTTCCCAGTTTCTATGAACAACTTAGGTATCTGCAGAACACATTTGATTATGACAGGGTTCCACTATATTATATATGTGTCTGTTGTCATGTAACTGTGTGCACAGGGTGGATTGCTGGATAGTGAGAGGTTCCTGGGTTAACACATGCAACTGCCAGATATGTGTGGCTCACTGCTGTACTCAGACATGGCCTAAGTGTGTGAGCATGCCCAGTGTTTTGTTGCCTGACATTTGTCTCATTTATTCAAGTGTGTGAGCATGCCCAGTGTGACCTTTCAGTATGTTGTGATCTGAGGTCCACTACATTTGTTGATGTGTGTGAACATGACCAATATTAACATTTATACTGTGTGTGTTGAAAGTCAGGTTCTATTCTTACTGCAGGACTCACATTTGTGTCATAACTCAACAGGGATTATGCTGTGCCTGCAGGGTTTCCATGAGATACTTTGCATAGGCTTATCAACATTCCTTCATACTGGCTGACCACTGCAATACTGTCATGGTTTAGTGGTTCAGTACTTTAACTATAGTGCACAGTATCCTGGATTCAAGGCCCATCACTGCTTTATATTTTCATACTGAGCAGACCAGACTGCTTAAGGGCCAGTTAAGCAAATATGAGCATGTTGGCTTTTGTTCAGCTATGCCCTACATAGACTAGGCTTGTCCAACATTGCTCAATATTCACCAACATTGCTGGACATTGCCCAATATTACTTGACATTGACCACAGTTGTACTAGTTGGTGTGTGCAATTCTGTTTGCATATACTACATGTTGGTAAATGCTGTTTAGCACTGCTTTAAATTGCTTTACACATGGCAATCATGCTTCAGGTGGTGCTGCAGGGCTGCCTATGTCGGATGCACATACTACACTCCCTGTACATGTTTGATAGCAGGTAGTGTCAACTTAAGCATCCATTTTACTATATGTGCGAGTCAGAGAGAGGTATCATTTCCAGAGTTCCTACTGAGCCAGTGCATTAGCTATGCATTGCCTCTTTGCCAAGGCCAAAACATACTGGTCACGCCTCCTTCTGCCTACTGGGGCAGGCTCAGGCTGTTCCTCCTCCGAGTCACGCTCTGCCTGTGATGACCTTGGCAATCATGGGGGGCTGTTTGGCTCAGGCCTATGCTGGTCCTGCTGTAGCTGTTTTTTGCAGGATTATATTATGTAGCATAGCACATACCATGACAATTTGGGGTACATGTAGTTGGTGAGTACTGCAAGACTCCACCAGATGTGTCCAGGCACCAGAACCGTGACTTGAGCAGCCCAAACACATGCTCGATTATATTTCATGTTTGTGCGTGTGTCTCATTATGGTGTTCCTGTTCAGGTGTGTGTGCATTTCTGATGGGTGTCATCAGCCACGGCTCCAGTGCATAGCCAGCATCCCCCACTAGGTGACCATGTGGGATGTCCCCATTGGCAAATGTCTGGTACAGCTGCGTCAGATGCCAGAAATTGTAATCATGGTAGCTTCCAGGGCAGCCAGCATACACATTCAGTATTATGCCCTGAGCATCACATACGACCTGGCAGTTGATGGAGGGGAAGCCCTTGTGGTTGAGGTAGACCTACCCCGCTCACCGGCTGGTGCTTTGATGCCTATGTGCATGCAGTCTATTGCACTCACTACCTCAGGGTATTCCGCTATTTGCTGGAAGAGACGTATATTGCTGGCCAATACCTCACGGGAATTGGGGAAATATACATGATCACTGACATGTGCTGACATGGCATCCAGGAACTGGTGCAGTACCCTGGATTCTGATGCCTGTGATATCCCAATCATATTACCAGTTGGTCTCTGGAAGGTACCTGTTGCTAATATTATTAGGCCAACACATACCTTGGTTTCCACTGGGATGGGTTCCCCTCTGTTGGTTCTGTGAGTGAGGCATGGCCTGCACAGCTCAACAATTTGCTGCAGGAGGTCTCTGTCCACTCTATAGCGCTCCACTATCTCCAGCTCATATAGCCCCTGGTAGGTTACCCTGGGCCTGTACACTCTTCTCCGTCTCCTCACTGTGGGTTGTCCAGCAGCATTTCCATTGTCACCACCCTCAGCATGTTGCATATGTCGCCTTATAACAGCAATGGCAGCCCCTAACATTTCTTTGTCTCAGTAAAACTTTATCAATTTTCACTTCTATTAGCTTACTGCAGTGTCTCTTGTGAGAAACATAATGGACTGTTGTTTATAGAGTTTTAAGTGCTAGGCTGGGATGGGCTAGTGTACTGCCTATGTAATTGCCTGATTCTGATTGTTTTGACCTGCTAGCTCTGCTAGTACTCCCTGGTAGCTTCCTACTATTTGTTGTGCTTCCTATTTCCTTTCAGTTTCCTCAGGGGCAGCGCCGTGCACACAAGCACAAACACGCTCACAGCAGCTCACACACACACACACATGCTTACACAGACTAAAACTTGCTTATTCAGGTTAAAACGCGTGCACACCAGCGCAAACATGCTTACAACACTTTAAACTGCCTTATATATGCTTACTCCGGCTTAAACGCGCACACTCACGCTCACACGCGCGCACACTGTCTTACTCGGGTTTACAGGTGTGCACACGCGCGCATACCCATTCAGCAAGAAACTTTGGTGTTATCCATGGCATACACCTTCTATTTCCTGCCTTTACCTAGCCTGTCTGTTGACACACCTCTTTCAATGATGTGTAAATGACAGCTGATATATGCCACTCTGCTCCAATGAGCTTCCCTTCTTTCATACATACCCCACTCGTGATGTCACCTATCTTCTACTCTGTTACTCCCCTTATCCTACTCCTACACTCCACTGATTGTACTCATTTGCTATGTAAACTTGCGATTCACTATCCTAACGCCACTTTGCATAGGATTGCCTACTAATGCTTGGTTACATCTCTTAGACTGAGCTTCCCCCTTAGCAACCTCTACCCAGTGGCCATGTTGTCTTCAGCCTGCCATTCCCTTGCATTGTAAATTAACAATTTAAATAAGATCCACATTTGTGGGTTTTAATTTTTATTTTTCTGGTTTTTAGAGTGCAGCCCGTTTGCGCGGCGCTGCGCTACACTTAAACATCGGAAATCGGAGGAAAAAATTTATTTTTTTTTTTCATATTGCATCGGGAAATATTGCCATTGGCCGTATATTTGGCCATTGGCTTCCTGCACTGGATGCAACCTTTATTTGGAGCAGTCACGGCTCCATTTTGCTATTTGCAAAACGGTACTCAGTTGTCAAATGAGTACATTTCTCCAGATAACATTGCTCTTACTCGGACAGGTTCGGGTTTCCTGAATCACAAATCGACCTCATTTGCATGCCTTTCGCCTGCAATTGAGGTAATTTGCATAACTCGGCCCTGTCCGTGTAAGAGCCATTTTAGGAGCTCTCTTGCACGCCACTGCAGGCTGTTCCTGGATCGCTCTTCGGACATGATGGCTGCATGGAGTCTTACTCTACTCTTAGACTTCGTGCAAGCCATTGTGAATCCGGCCCTCTATCTAAATAATTAAACTTTTGTAATCTAACTAGAGAATATTGCCCCTGATCTAATCTAAAACAAACAGCAAGGCAAAGGCAGGCTTACAGTTTTTGCGGAGTCCTTTTTCTGGGTATTTTCTGTACAGGACTATAACTGACTGTAACTCTCAACTGCTACTCTTCACAAACTACCAGCAACTGACTTCATCAGTCTCTTTTAAATAGTCCATGTTAACAGTCTCAACTATCTTATTTTAAAAGTAACAGTCAGCTGTTTAAAAAAGTTCTAATTCCTGTCAATCAGCTATTCACATAATCACCTAGCAACCAGGAACATTCTAATGGCATCACCTACTATTCAGCTGATTCTCTACAGCCAGTTTATCATTTAGAATCTCCCTCACAAACGTGCAATTAGAAATGTATTAAAACACTGACAGATTCTTTAAACACTTTGTATAATCAGGGAGATATGCAACATTTTAAAAACGTATTTACATTTTCACAGTTAGACATACTGGCATAAAATACAAGTTAATCTGAGAATATACACAAATCTCCTGCCAGACATGTTAACACAGATGATAGTGTTTCATTTTCTTCACATATCTCCCCCCTTATGATTCAAAGATGATTTTCAAGTGACCCTTGAAAATTGGCAGTCAAGAAAAATGAGTGTACCTGGGAACATGAACTCACTACTCTCCTGGAAAATCCATCTGCATTGGCATTATTAACCATACTGCAATGTTGTATGTTCACATTCTATTTGTTTCATTTGTTTTATTCCTATTATAGCTAATCAATATGCATTGTACTATCCAATTGTTCAGTTATTCATTTTTCATATGATGCTATACCAAAGTGTCTATTTTCTCTTATTTGATCTACTTTGGACTTGAAGTTTATGTTAAAGATATTTCTTTACCTGCTTTATGAATATAACTGTAACTTGGGCCATCTCTGAGACATATGACATGACAATTTTATACATTTTCAATAAAACTTGCATTTGGCAACTATTGGAATGTTTATATCCCATCACAATTTTGCATTTTTGCATTATTCAATGATAGTTAGACTGCAGAATATGCCTGCTTCATCCATGATAGGTTATTCATTATTTACTAATATGTACTTTTAATAAAAAACGTTTGGGATGTTTGCCTATACAGGTTATGCAAAGAATGCATCCTATTATATGTGCATCTGTCATACCCATTTTCAGTTCTTTACCAATGGCAAGAAATTAAACTTCCAGAATAAGACTGTTTAATTCCATTTCATGTTTTAGACTGGATATATGTTATATCATTTTCAGAGGCTGTTCTTCAAAACTATCTTATTTTAAATGTTTTAAACCTACTTAAAGTGCCATATCCATAACACGTTTTGTAATACTTTGCTTTCCTGCACATTATGTCAATAAGTTATACACTGTCATATTAGATCTTTGCTTCTCTGAATTTCTATTAGAAAAAAAAATAACCAAATTGGGCACCAAAAAGAAGGATGATCCAAACAAGTGTAAAATCCACAAACACCTTTATTAAACACTAATCAGCTGTATAAATACACCACTCATTAACGCATTAACTGCTATCACCGTGTTTTTGCCTTATCTAGGAAGACTTCATCAGATGTTATAAATCCAAATACTCACTCTTTAAATACAAAAGTCATTGCCCTACATCAAATCATAATTTCCCTTTAATTGTTTCATAACAATCAATTATGTAAATGTAAAAACTTGTTAAAACATTCTAAAACAAAAATACTGTTAAATTATACTGTTAAAATTATTCATTCTCATTCACTAAATATTTTAAACCATGAAATAATTCTAAATATACTAATAACCATTTATATAATATTTTAAATTGTGAACACATATTTTTATATTTTTATTATTACCAAAGCTTGAGCTCTCTCTAGTGTTATATCTTTAAACCTCCAAAGATTAATAAAAATTATTAAAATTATTAAGAACAAGGAACAAAGAACTAAATATCTTGTCTAGGGGGTTGTAATTGACGCAAAGTTTTTTATTTGTGTATATAAAGAACAACCGCTCCTATAGTTTAACAGGCTTTCAATTTAAGTAATGGTAATAAGGAGATGGTATCATTAATGCCAGGGAAAACATTAGCTTCTAAAGTTACTTGCCATAGTAACTCCTTATATTCTATACTAGTTTCCCAAGGCCCTCCCATAACATCCTTTATAAAACCCTCAAGTACAAAGAATAAAAACTTTGCTTCTCTACATTCTTTAGTGTGCTTGTATAAAGCATTTTTGTCATTTTTAGTGTAGATGTCAGTTATGTTCATATATTCTTTTCTTAAGCATTCTTTCTGTTTTCCCACATAAAATGCTCCACAGATGTCACATAAAGTAACATATATTATACTTCTAGTGTTACAATTTGAATATACCCTACCTTCCATTCTCTTTTTTCTATGTTTACTATAAATTGCTTCTCTGTTAATAACATAAGCACACTGTGCACATGCCCCACATTTAAAAGTTCCTTTCCTTCTAATGTTCCCTTCAATTTTGTCTCCATGTTGCTTAATGTCTGTCACACCCATAAATCATTTTCCATTCATCTTCTATTACCCTCTTGACCATTGTTCCATCTCAATTATATTCTGTTATAAAGGCCCTCACCAGGATTCAGCAAGCAGCCATGCAGGAATAAATTATTCGTGCATGGCAGGGACCGTTCCTGTGCAGCACGGCAGTGTGCCACACATATGTATGAAGGCATGCTGCTGTGCTACAAAATAGACATGGTTCTGTGTGAAATCTGGACAAAGCCATAAGAGACAATCACCGCTACCAAGCCATAAAGTTGCTAGAATAACAGATTTAGCATAAGCACATAGCACACACCTCCCAACATGTCAGAGTAAGGAATATGGACAAAGCCATAAGGGACAATTGTCCTACAAAGCAGAAAGTTGATAGAATAACAGGGTTAGCATTTGCAGGGATATTCTGAAGGGTACAAATAAAAAAACACAACAAATAATTGTTTTTATAAATCTGATAAAGTTTAAGCATAGCTGCGCGGGTGTGTTCATTGCTTAGCTATGCTTAGTCCAGCTTAAACAGCACAAGAAGTTAAATAGCAAGAGACATCCAACATAAGCAGTGCTGCAATAGTGTAGTGGTTAGAGCATACACTTTGCAAACAGCCATTCCCAGTTCAATCCCGACTGTAACCAATTTGCACTTTACACGTGAAAGCAGTACATAAATATTTTCTTTTATAATTAGCTATGAAATAACATAATATTTGTTAACCAGAGTACTACAGTAGGTCCAGCTATGAGGTGTCAGTGTAATAAAGTTGTGAAACCACCATACAAACACAAGTGGCCCATACAGCATAGTCACACATGAATAAATATAATGAAAGCACATTGAAGGATGTAAGGGACAGTAAACAAATTTATAATATGTAATGAATGATGAATAAATCCCATACAGCAGATAGTCTATAAAATAAAAAATAAGCAATGCTAAGCATTGCACAGCTCTCCTTACCAGGTGGAAGCATTGTGTAAATATGAGTGCTAAGCAATAAGTAGCCCAGCTAAGCGGATTTGCCCCTTGGTAAGCAATGCTGAACTTGCCCCTTTAAGCACTGCCAACCTTAGCTAAGTGGGTTTGCATGTAGCTTAGCTGAGCTCAGCATATTCAAAACCATCCAATCACAGCAAAGGGTGGAAAATTGGCCATATTTAAACTCTGCAGGTGGGACTATAGCTCATAACTGGTTGCAGCTTCCTACTGTAGGCAGTATGTCAGGAGTTGGTAAGGGCATGTGCTTCTGGGCACAGCACTAGGGCATACAGGAGTCCAAGGTCATGGTAGGACTCCTGGTAAATAACCATGATGAGATACTGCTGCAGGGCTACTACCCGAGCTCTCAATATAAAATGGAAGCCTGGGACCATTTGCCTGGGATTTCACCAGTGCCACTAGTATCCCTCGGACTGATAAGCAGGTCCGGCACCACTATGCCAACTTGAAGTGGAGAAAGATTGAAGTCTTGGACCTGTAGGTCCAAGAAGCAAGGCAGAGGGGTGATGTCCCAGCAGTGTGTAAGTATTCATATCAATAACTGTTTACTAAAGTCTAGCATGTGTATGTGATGGATAGGTATGCCTAAATATTTGTCTATTCCCTTTATAGCTGCAACTGAGTGGGCTGTGAATCAGGAAGCCCATACTAGCAGGTTGCAAAGGTGGCATTGCAAGGCTGGTGAGTAACAATCCTGCTTGTAGTAGTCATACCACATAAATATAAAGTAGTAGAAAGTCACCTGGCAGTACAAAAACTATGTATGGGTTGTACTGAATAAACCAGACAATATGACAGTAATCTTCCCATATAGGTCATATTTCAATAAACCACAAACAGGTCCAGCACAAAGGACGAAAATTATGAACTTGTTTATTTAAATAGCATAAGAGGCCACAAAGTAAACTGGTTCTGGCATCCTCAGTGCATTAAAACAAATACAAATGCCCACTCCTTAAATACATGACATCATTAGCATTCACAAAAATAGTTGGTTGAATATATCATTATGACAATTCATTCAGACCAAGTTTAAACAAACCTTCTAGCCTGATAATCCAACCTGATTCCTTGCTATTTAGAATAGTGTGCCAACCATCTTTAGAAAACTTAGAACCCTGGACCCTGTCTACTGCCGAAAATGTAAATCTAGCTGTCTGCTGTGTCAATGTGTGTTTAAATAAGGCAGTAGTGGCTCTCCTGTTCCTGATCTCACTGAGGTGTTCAGAAATTTGGAGCCTCAGTGTTCTAGACGTTTGTCCAACATAAAACGCCAAACAGGAACAGGCAGCCAAATACAAAATCCATTCACTTCTACAATTTCCAAAACATAAAATGTCATAAACCTTGGGGGTGTTGGAACTAGTAAATGTTTGAGTTTTAAATATGTAGGGGCAAGCAGAACAATGTCCACAAGGAACACATCCCTTAACCTTATTACCAGATATGGTGGACTGTTGAAGTGTAGGCGGAACCTTCCGTTTGTAGTGGCTGAAACAGGAATCTAATGTCGGCCCCCTACAAAAAGAAAAAGAACAAGTAGAGGACAATATGTTATTAAGATTGGCATTGGCCTTTAGGATATCCCAATATTGGTTGATAACCTATTAAAGGTTTGAAAATTTCTTCTAAACGTGGTTATCAGTCGTATAGGCTGTTGTGCATCCCTGTCGATATCAGATTTTGTATACTGTAACAGCTCCACTCTGGACTGTGGTCTAACCTGATCCCTAGCCTGACAAATATTATCTTTATATCCCCTCTGGATAAACCAGTTATGCAGATCCTGCTCAAACCTCACATGGGTCTCCTGAGTAGGACAAATGTGGCGCATCCTCAAAAATTGCGACTTGGGTATATTGCGGATGATGTGGGTGGGAGTGATGACTGCCAGCATGCAGTAATGTATGTAATAAATGTAAATGATGTTATGAAACAATTTCACCTAATCATTGACACTAGTCCCCAATTCAGACCCCAAAAAACACAATTCACCATAAATATGGGCAGCCACCTAAACAATAAGCTCATCCCCAAAGATATAATTGAAAAGGTTATTAAATGTCCCTGTTCTTTCAAAATGGCAGTTCAAAATAATCGTTGTGCTTGAATTAACAAAGGAGCAGAATTCCGTACGATTCCGCCATTCGGCTCACCTGCGTACCCTTGTTATTGAAATACCACATAACAAACTAACTTTAGCTGGAAAAGTCCAAAAATACTGCTCCTTTGTTCAATAACCACCACACAAATCACTAGTGAATAAAAACATAAATCCAATATCAAACCGCCCTTCGGCTTGACATAAAAAATGGCGCCATATGAGTAAGTATAACTCACCCGCTGTTCTTCCAAAAACATCCGTGTCTTATGTTGCCAACACACACAACCAATGTACTTCGAAATCTGTTCCTTTAAAAAAATAAAAGAACCGATGTTAGATAATGTCCCCAACAGTCTTTTGGCCCGCCGTTCGGCTAAATCCCCAACTGATGACACAATTTGGAGTGAATAATCTCAGCCCCAGTTGACAAAGGGCTGATTACAAAATGGACACAAAAAACACCAACCTACATTCTTTTTGACCCTGATGTCCAAAAGGTTAATGTTAAACCAATATAGACTTAAGCACATATAAAAGGCTGCAGCAATAATGGAGCAATAATGGAACAAATATTTATATAGAGCTCAACCACTTGAATCTACCGTCAAAAAAACCTAGTGATGCCAAACATCAACACCCACATGTAGGGATGTAAATCAATCAGCCCCATTCTTTGAGGGAAAAAACACACCACAGGTCTCCAAAATTACCTAAGTTAGTTGTAATCCACCATTCGGCTTGTCTTTATACCTTTAAAGAAAAAATGGTGCCATATAGAAATGGTTCACTCAGTCCAAATGTACCAAAATCATATGTACATATCCTGCATCAGTGAAATAGCAACTGAATGCCCACAACTTGTTCAAAATCCATTCATCTTTTGAATAAAGTCAAAGACATTCAAAAAAGTCCCCAAATGGCCGATTGTTCCACTATTCATCTTGCTCCAATATATGCGTACAATTGTTGGCGTAGTTAAAAATGAAGAATGCAGCCCCAAGTGAAAATGAATGTCTCAGAATGAAACAATGAATTGGATTAAACCACACCAAACTTGGCAATAGCAGATAAATGTCCAGAGAATAAATGTTACCCACACAAACGTTGGCACAAAACAATATAGCAATAAATCCAAAGCTAATGAGGCAAAACCTTCTTCAGCCACCAAGTTCTGTTCACCCCAGATTCCAACAGCGGGAGATACCAAGTAATCAAACGCACATACACCCACATGTAAGGATGCGCATGGACCAAACCATCTATGCAGTAGATAAACCGCAAACAGGTCCAGTAAAAAAGGGTGAAAATTATGAACTTGTTTATTTAAGTAGTATAAGAGACCACAAAGCAAACCGGTTTCGGCATCAGCCTTCCTCAGTGCATTTAAACAAATACAAATGCCCAATCCTTAAATACATGACATCATTAGCATTCACAAAAATAATTGGTTGAGAATATCATTATGACAATTAATTCAGACCAGGTTTAAACAAACCCCATAGCCTGATAATCCAACCTGATTCCTTTCTATTTAGTATAGTGTGCAAACCAGCTTTAGAATACTTAGAGCCCTGGACTCTGTCAATCACAGAAAATGTAAATCTAGCTGTCTGATGTGTCAAGGTGTGCTTAAAACAGGCAGTAGTGGCTCTTCTGTTCCTGATCTCACTGAGGTGCTTGGAAATTAGGAGCCTCAGTGTTCTAGATGTTTGTCCAACATAAAATGCCGAACAGGAAAAGGTAGCCAAATACACAATCCATTCACTGCTCCAATTTCCAAAACATAAAATGTCATAAACCTTGGAAGTGTTGGAACTAGTAAATGTTTGAGTTTTAAATATGTAGGGGCCAGCAGAACAATGTCCACAAGGAACATATCCCTTAACCCTATTACCAAATATGGTGGACTGTTGAAGTGTAGGTGGAACCTTCCATTTGTAGTGGCTGAAACGGGAACCTAACGTTGGCCCCCTATGAAAAGAAAAGGAACAAGTAGAGGACAACATGTCATCAAGTTTGGCATTGGCCTTTAGGATATCCCAATGTTGGTTGATAACCCTCTTAAAGGTTTAGAAATTTCTACCAAATGTGGTTACCAGTCATATAGGTTGTTGCGCATCTCTATCAATGTCAGATTATTTGTACTGTAACAGCTCCACTCTGGATTGTTTCTAACCTGATCCCTAGCCTGACAAATATTATTATCTTTATATCCCCTCTGGATAAACTGGTTATGCAGATCCTGTTTAAACCTAGCATGCCTCTCCTGAGTAGAACAAATGCGGCGCATCCTCAAAAATTGTGACTTGGGTATATTGCGGATGATGTGGGGGTTGTTGATTGCCAGCATGCAGTGATGTATTATACCTCCCTCCACACCATCCAACAATCATCCAAGTAGCACCACCAGATGTCAATTTCCTGAAGAAATAGGTTATGTGAAACATCATAAATAAGTTGATGTTCAATATAGTCCATGAACAGATATGCATAATCGGGAGCAAAAGATGCCCCATGGCTGTGCCCATTGGTTATGTGTGTTGAGCAACATAAGACACGGATGTTTTTGGAAGAAAAGCAGGTGAGTTATAGTTATTCATACGGCACCATTTTCTATGTCATGCCGAAGGGTGGTTTGATATTGGATTTATATTTTCAGTCACCAGTGATTTGTGTGGTGGTTATTGAACAAAGGAGTGGTATTTTTGGACTTTTCAAGCTAAAGTTAGTTATGTGGTATTCCAATAATAAGTGTACGGAGGCAAGCTGAATGGCGGAATCATACAGAGCTCTGCTCCTTTGTTAATTCGAGCACAACAATTGTTTTGAACTGCCATTTTGAAAGAACATGGACATTTAATAACCTTTACAATTATATATTTTGGGGTGAGCTTATTTTTTAGGTGGCTGCCCATATATATGGTGAATTGTGTTTTCTGGGGTCTCAATTGGGGACTAGTGTCAATGTGTTAGGTGAAATTGTTTCATAACATCATTTTTTATTATCTTTAAATATGCATGACGAACGTCTACATCTCATGTACCTTATGTATTAAAGGGATATACATGGGATGTGTAAAAGTGTTGTCAACATTCATGTATGCTGTGTGAATGTATTTGTCACAATTGGCATTTTAGCCTTATATGGGGTCAGTATCCCTAATTTTTGATTCAACACATGACATATATATACAGCCTATGTACCTTATGTATGAAAAGGGATATGTATATGGGATGTGTAAAAGGTTTTGTTAACATTCATGTATGTTATGTGAATGTATTTGTCACAATTGGCACTTTATCCTCAGATGGGGTTAGTCTCCTGATTTTTGACTCAATATAGACTTTTTTCTTAATGTCTGGTCAAGTTGTTGTGTTCTATTTGTATATTCATTTAAACAAATTGCACTGTGGCTTTATATTTGTTCTGGGTTTTGAGGGGCTTGGATTAGTTTCCACTATCAATCGCTGGCTATTTAAAAGTTTTCCTTGGGTTATTTTTTGCTCAGGCATGGTTACAACAACCAATTTATCAGACGCTAGTTATTACCCCAAACAGTCTATTTGTTTTGCTGGGTTGCATGTACCTTAGGGGCCATATGGGCTCCCTTTTGTAATCAGTCTTTTGGGGTGTCCTTCTTGCTAAACGTTAATATTGTGGTTATAACTGTATATATCATTTTTTACATATATCTTCTACAATATATATATATATATATATATATATATATATATATATATATGTTTTGCTCTCATAATTGATCTGTTTCTGCTAATATTATGCTTACAGGTGTTTGCCTATAATTGCTTTTTGAGGTTGGATACAAAGATTATTTTTGACACTGGTTATTTTGTTGGAGTAATCAGTGTTATGTGTATGGTTGATAACTATATTTTTTATCAAATGTTCAGTGGTCTCTTTTTTGGTTATATTTATGTGAGCTGCTGGATATTATGACTATTTTGGATAGAAGGGTTGTCAACATTTAAGTTCAATTGTATAAATGTGAGATTTAGGTCAGCTGGATATGTGTAGTTATTGATATTCAGTGGGCCACTATTGGTTAATATTGAGGTCTGTGCATTCAGGCACAATTTTCTGCTACATAGGGGTTATACAAGAGGTTCCAATGAGTGTTTTTGTGTATTGAAGATGGATTTTTTCAAACTTTTACAAGGTCTAGCAGCGGACCGAGATGATCTGTTAGCTTTTGGACTTGGGCTCAACAATAAGGAAGGGGATGCTTTGGGGGGTTTGAATCCCAAGGACATTTGTGCCAGTATGTTCTTGAAGTTTACCAAGAGCATGAAATCCTTGAGGACTAATGTCTGGCATTTGAGGCTGTTTTAGGCCTATAAGGTCAGAGGGATATCTCCCCGTGGACTCCGGGGCAGGATCCAACCATGGGTCAGTATGATGGATGACACCTTGTTGGATGAATGGGCTCAGGCCCAACATAAGACCTCAATGATGTTCGTTGAAACTCTTATCCCCCACTATGAAAGGACCATTGATAGATTTTGTGTTGAAATACAGTCCAGTTATGAGGAGATTAAACAGTTTGAGGGGGAATCTTTTTTCTCCAAGCATTTCAACCAACAAGCCAAGGACCTGTTCGTCCTTGAACAACAACTGAAAAATAGAAAGTTACATTAGTTTAGCAGAGATGTGATGGATTATGAAAGGGGAAAACCTTTTGGGGTTCAACAGAAAAATGTTAGGTTTGCGGACTCCAATAGAAAGAAATCTGGGACAAACAGAAAAAGGCCATGTTCTATATTAAAAAAAAATAAACAATTTTGTGTTGAAGTACAGTCCAGTTATGAGGAGATTAAATAGTTTGAGGGGGAAACTTTTTTCTCCAAGCATTTCAACCAACTAGCCAAGGACCTGTTGATCCTTGAACAACAACTGAAAAATAGAAAGTTACATAAGTTTAACAGAGATGTGATGGATTATGAAAGGGGCAAACCTTTTGGGGTTCAACAGAAAAATGTTAGGTTTGCAGACTCCAATAGAAATAAATCTGGGCCAAACAGGAAAAGACCACGTTCTGTATTAAAAAAGGGTCATAATGGACCCAGTGGCCCATCAGGGGATGAATCTTCTTCAGCCATCAACATTGATTTCACCCCTCTTTCTGATTCTCCCATTGCTAAAAGATGTCCTAGCAATGACCCTTTGGGGGGATATTCGGAGGGCTGGGAGGAAACATAGGGCAAATAAACAATCTACAACAGTTGTTGGAACTGATAATACCCCATTAGGTTTGGAAAACAATGAACACAATATTTCTAGTCATACTTTGTCAGGAAGTGAAATAAAGTTACTTAATAGAGGACTGACTTTTGTGCCTGGCTTTTTTGTTTACGAAAATACATTGGTAAACGATGTTTTGAATTTCTGTCATTTATTGAATTTACGATTGTTATTTTGGGATACTGAAAATACTTAAAGTTCTACTGATTTTCAGTTCCACAGAAGCAATTTTGTTCCACCTATGGATAAAAATGTGGGCATTTTTAAAGATTGTCTGTTAAAAGATTTACACTTTAACCAATCCCTTATTCCAAATATTAATAATAATCTAACTAAGTCTGAAGAACTAGCTATGCAACAGTTGATAGCCTGACAGGATCTGGTCATATTATCGGCTGATAAGGGAGGGGCATTTGTAATCATGGACTGGGAAAAATACTTGGCTGTGGGGGAGAGACAGTTGGGGGATGCACAATTCTGCATGGGTATGCCATTAGACCCAACATCACGATTCAAGAAAGAAATTTATAACTTTCTTAATTTGGCTTTGGAGGAGGGCATTATCAATAAAAAAATAGTGTAGCATTTAACAGTTTCTGACCCCAATCTCAATATCTGTATCTCCTACCCAAAAATCACAAGAATTTGTCCAATCCCTCTGGGAGACCTATAGTCTCTGGATGGGGATCATTGATTGAACCCCTGTCAGCCTATTTAACAAAATATTTACAACCCCTGTTGCCCCTAGTTCATGCTAGAATTCAGGTCACAACCAATTTTTTTACAAATCATTGAGAACATGCAATTAAAGCCTGAGTGACTAATGTGCACTTTGGATATGTTCTCATTATATACTAGCATTCCACATTGGACCAGGCTTGAGGCGTTGCAATTCAGGTTGGATCAGGCTAACATCTATCCCCCTGGATTCAATACATTTTTGGTATGTTTAACTGAACACGTATTGACAAAAATGTTTTACTTTTTGGCAAATGTTATTGGCAAGTCAAGGGCACAGCCATGGGGGCATCTTTTGCCCCCATTTATGCAGATCTGTTTATTTATGATGTTTCACATAATCTATTTCTTCAGGAAATTGACATCTGGTGGTGCTACTTAGATGATTGCTGGATGGTGTGGAGGGGGGAATCTACCTTTTTTGTTGGAATTTGTTGAATACCTTAATCAGAATAAATGGGGTATTCAGTTTACTTTAAATTCCAATAAAGAATCTATCACTTTTTTAGATGTGAAGATTACTAGGAATTTTGACCACACCATCCAAATGGAGGTGTTCAGGAAATATCCCTAGTATAATACATTACTGCATGCTGGCAGTCATCACCCACCCCCCCACACATCATCCGCAATATACCCAAGTCACAATTTTTGAGGATGCGCCACATTTGTTCTACTCAGCAGACCCATGCTAGGTTTGAACAGGATCTGCATAACTGTTTTATCCATAGGGGATATAAAGATAATAATATTTGTCAGGCTAGGGATCAGGTTAGACCACAATCCAGAGTGGTGCTGTTAGAGTATAAAAAATCTGATATTGATAGGGATGCACAACAACCTATATGACTGGTAACCATGTTTGGTAGAAATTTCCAAACCTTTAAGAGGGTTATCAACCAACATTGGGATATCCTAGAGGCCAATGCCAAACTTAATGACATGTTGTCCTCTACTTGTTCTTTTTCTTTTCGTAGGGGGCCAATGTTAGGTTCCCGTTTCAGCCACTACAAATGGAAGGTTCTGCCTACACTTCAACAGTCCACCATATTTGGTAATAGGGTTAAGGGATGTGTTCCTTGTGGACATTGTTCCACTTGCCCCTACATATTCAAAACTCAAACATTTACTAGTTCCAACACCCCCAAGGTTTATGACATTTTATGTTTTAGAAATTGTAGCAGTGAATGGATTGTGTATTTGGCTACCTGTACCTGTTCGATGTTTTATGTTAGACAAACATCTAGAACACTGATGCTCTGAATTTCTGAGCACTTCAGTGAGATCAGGAACAAGAGAGCCACTAATGCCATATTTAAACACACCTTGACACATCAGGCAGTTAGGTTTACATTTTCGGTGGTTGACAGGGTCCAGGGTTCTACGTTTTCCAAAGTTGGTTGGCACACTATACTAAATAGAAAGGAATCAGGTTGTATTATCAGGCTAGGGGGTTTGTTTAAACCTGGTCTGAATGAATTGTCATAATGATATATTCAACCAATTATTCTTGTGAATACTAATGATGTCATGTATTTAAGGATTGGGCATTTGTATTTGTTTTAATGCACTGAGGAAGGCTGATGCTAAAACCAGTTTGCTTTGTGGTCTCTTATGCTACTTAAATAAACAAGTTCATAATTTTCACCCTTTGTGCTGGACCTGTTTGTGGTTTATCTACTGCCAGGATGGTTTGGTCCATGCACATCCATACGTGTGGGTGTATGTGTGTTTCATATTTCAATAAAACCATAACTCCCTGGCAATAAAGTTCTAAATCCTGGACTAGTTGTGTTTACTCTGGCATTGCATGGCATTTAGTGTTGCAATCTCTGAATAGTAACGTTGTGTTAACCACTGTTACCCACACTGTGCTACATAAAAAAATAAGTCTGGGAATGTCTGTATAAGACTGATGTAAGTACAAAGTCTGATTGTATAACCAAGAGACACTGAGACATAAAACACTGAAGGAACAGACAGCAGTTTCTAAATAGCTCACTGTGATGAAACTCATATTGTTGTATTTTTAGCACACACAGCCATGGTTCGAATTCTGGGAGTGGTAGTATTAAGCTGTATGCATAATTATACCTCTCAAATGCACAGATTTTTGCAGAATGTCCAGATAATTGGCTCATATTTTAGGCCTGTTCCTCTGTCTCCCTGGCAAATGACTGGGATGATCCCATTATTGTAGTCACTAAATAATGACATACATTTGATTTTCAGACCTTAAATCTTTCAGAAAATGTATATTAAAACAAATCCTGTTACTCTAAATGCTCTCCAAGTTTATAAGAGCAATATTCAAAATATGTCCAATTTATACCCCATGTTGTCACGCTTTGTTTAGAGTGTGTACATTAAGAGATTGAGAGGCATGTGCATAATATTAACTAGGAATCTGGGAATATGTGTAGAAACAGTCAGGTAGTGTTAACAAACATTCCCCATATGGGTCTTTCAGATAAGAAAACTATAACTGCCTGGCAATAAAGTTTTAAATCCTGGACTGGTAGTACTTACTCTGGTATTGTATGGCCTGACATGAAGCATTTACCAACATGTGATATCAGAATAGTACTGTTGTGTCAACCACTTTTCTCACACTACGCTACTTAAAAACATGTCTAGGAATGTCTGTATAAGACTGTTGTAATTGCAAGATCAGACTGTATAGCCAAGAGAGACTTATAAAGAAAACACTGAAGGAACAGACAGCAGTGTCTAAATAGGTCACTCTGATGAAACAGAAATTGTTGTATTTTTAGCACAAACAGCCATGGTTTGAATCCTGGGAGTGGTAATAAGCTGTATGAATAATCATACCTCTTAACTGTACATATTTTCCCAGAATGTCCAGATATTTGGCTGATATTGTTGGCCATTCCTCTTTTTTTCCCTACTGATGAATGACTGTGCTACATGATATGTTTAAGAAAACATCACACATATCTACAGTTCAAATGGCTTAGTGGTAAATTTCTGTGGCTATGGTGTGCAGGGTGCTGGGTTTGAAACCAGCAAGTGCTGATTATTTTGTTCCTGGGCAGAACAAGGGATGTTGGATACAGAGAGATTAAGGCACTTTTAAGCAGTTGTAAGCAGGTTTGCATGGGTTTGCGCAACGGTAAGTAATTCTAACTGCTGGTTAAGTATGCTTACAAACAGCTGGAAATTGCTTAATCTGTGTAGACATTGCTTACCACCATACAAACAGGCTTAATCCCACTTACTACTGCTTAAAAGTGCTTACTCCCACTTACCCCCATGCTAATTTTTTTTAAAAGAAAAGAAAAAAGGGGTGATATGAAAGTGGTGAAAAAGGGGGCACAAAGAGGGAAAGACAACAGGGAAAGTAGCTAGGGATGGGTATAGGGAAGGTCCATAGCTGTCCATTTCTTCTACAGCAACAGCTGTGCATATATATACTGAATTTGGAGGCATATTTGGACACTCAAACCTCTGAGAGAGGGGTGAGGATAACAATAATGTGTTGTGAAGCCAATTAGACCAGATTACATGTGTCCAGTTGACATGTGTGTGAAATGGACAGTTATGTATGGGACAAAATTTCTTTTGGGGAACATATTGCCCTTTTTTTAAGGTGAGAATGGGATGTTGGGGAAGGATAGTTGGTATATTTGGGGAGGTACGTTGGGTCGGAAGACAGACAAGACAGCATACAGGGGAAGTATATAACTTGTGGGGGGTTAACACCTTGAATGGGGGGGGGTTGGAAATTAGAAGCCTGTGAGCACCCAAATGGAAACAGTAGGACTGAGGTCCCTACCCATGGGCAGTCACCACTGCACCTTCATGGCCCTGAAGGTGGCTGTGCTGGGGATTGAACAGGAGGGACAGAGTGACCCTCTAATTGTGCCACATGACCCTCAAGCTGGAGTAGCAGATCTCTAAACTTCCTTCGAATCTTGCTACTTACCAATCCCCAGACCTGAATTTGGGTGACAGGATCCTGTCTGTGCCTGCTTCCATGGGTGGGATGAGCCCCATCCCCTGAGGTGGTTCCTCCCAAAGGTGGTGCAGGACCAGCAGACAAGGAGGTCCCTGGCTGGATCCAAGACATGCTGGGGCCAGGTGCCATGGCCAGGTGAGGTGGGAACGGCCTTCCCAAATGTGCTATAGTGTTGCAGTTTTAGAACATATGTGGGTTAGTAATAGTCAACACAATCCAGGGTTATTATAACAGCATGCGTAGATATCAAATTAACACAAAACAACAGATTTGGAACAGTTGCATAGCAAACAGAACACATGCATATATGGAACCACAGTGACCATTACAATGGCATGCAGGTTACATTGATAGCAACAGGCCACCAATGATAGTGTTTCAACATGGAACATTAATAGAAACACATTTCAATATTTGTTGAACAATAGGACATATGTCCCAATAGTAGGTTTGGTGTAAACATACCCACTGATTTCTGTGTTTAGATTATTGTTGCAGATATGGTGGGGGGAAGAGAGAGAGATATGTCAATTAACAACTTATATATCCTTGCAGTATGAGGTCCTGTGACCTTTTTTCCCTGTTTATGTCTTCCAAGTACAATGTCACAGGAATGACTCCCTGCTTATACACAACAAGAAAATGATGTCATCATACATTTTGTGATACTACATCATGGCATCCTATTTGGGTGCAAGGCCCATGATCTGCAAGAGAGGACATCCCTGTGGAATGAGCTCATCCACAGGATGAATGGTGTTGGCCTGCATAACTGCAGTTATGAGCAGGTGCGGCATCAGTCCACCAACCTGATCCACCACTCCCATCAGCATGCTGCTGCCATAAAGATGGACCAGCTAGCCACAGTCGGGGGTCATGCCATCCAGCCCCCACTGACACATTCTGAGGAGCTCCTTGGCAGCCTTGGGGCACCTGCTCGCCAGCCAAGCTAGCAACATGAAGATAGCATTGTGGAGGTGGGTGCCACCCACACAATGCACAAGAAGCATCCAAATAAGGCCCCAGGGCACATTAGTAGACCACTGTTGCTTATCTATCTTCATCTGTAAAGTATCTACATGCATATGTCAGATAAGATAGTCTGCTGCTGCACTGTAGTAATGAACAGATATGCATAATCTCTAGTATTGTGAATTTGTACTGTTGATGTACTAAAATTCTGCTCCCACCCTGTACCAATGCCACAGTTGTAGCTACTGACATTACGTCTCTCAGACAACTATGTAGGTCCCTCTGTTATACAATTGGGGCAGCAGCCTGTAGCTAGTGAGTATGGAGTTGTTTTGTTCAGGTTTGCCAATACACCGGCCATGTTATGGCCATGATATTTGTCATGCACACATTTAACACACCTACCTATAATGCATGCCGTACATGTTCACTTATTGTTGTTGTTAACTGCACTGCATCACCATGGTCACCATGGTGGCATATCTGAAGGGTATGTAAGAGTCCTGCAGTATACCTAAGAACCTGTCAGTGCAAGATGTGTGGACAGGGATGAACATATTGATGGGACAAATGGCCTACAGTAGGGACATGTCTGAAACATTAACCTTATACAGTGGCTACAACAGTGTATACACCATTATTACAATGTCAACTGTTCCTGATCTAAATACAGCAAATCACAATACCACATTCCACACCTTTTGCAACCTGTAATGTGATCCTAACATGAGCAATTAATTTGTAATATGGAATGCTATGTTAGGACAACAAATATGGGGAATACATACCTTAACAAAAACTGGAAGCATATGTTTGCACACACGCCAAATAACATATTGTGGAAGCAGCTTGTGAGGTACCTTCCATCAAGTACAGGGCCTCAATGTCACACTAGATAATGGTCTGCTGTCTAAGAAGTATGTCCATGACATATCATGTCATTGAACTTTTACAAGTTCGAATCACATATGTTCAAATTTGTAAAAGTTCAACTGTGTGAATGGAAATCTCCATAGGTGGAGGTTTCCATTCACTTCAATGTGGTGCAATCTCAGAGTTGGTATATTTAAGTAGTGGGAGGTACAGTGGGCTTGCCACCCTGCTTACAACAGGTTTATTTTGTTGACCGTTGTGTTTTTCTTTTTTTAGGTAGATGAAGTTATGTAACTTCAAACATAATGGTTCGACCATTGGGTGTTTGAAGCTACATAACTTTGACTATGTGATATAGACGCACATTTGCCCACTCACCTGCAACAGAGTCAGCTGTGGCTTGCATGCATCTTACAAACCATGGAATGGATCCCTTATCTGAAAGGCAGCACTCAGAAGTGGGAGAAGTAGGCTTATCTCACCACTGCATATACCATGGCAAACAGTGCAGACAGTTATGTATGTGTGTATGAAGTATGGGACAACATTAATGTAGAAAATAAACAGATGCCCATCTAAGACAGATGAGAACACATGTTGCAAACTGGTTACAGAGGCTGCCCAGAAACATGAAGCAACATTGAGGGACTTGAAGGAATGTCTAGCAAGTACTGCCTGTGCAGTACCTGTGTCGACAATCACCTGGAATCTGCATATGTGTGGCCTATGGGTTAGGGTAATCAGATGGAAGAGTTGTTCCACAGGAGACATCATCCAGGGCTCTCTACAAGTAGAATATGCATAACATCAAGTCTCCCAAAGGTATGTGTTGCAATGTGTAATGGTGTACTGAGACCAAGGCTTAAACCTACAGACAGTATTAATAAAGATACATGTAGTGCACAAGCAACACCTCACTCCACTCAGGCCCACCATTCCCATTTTACCTTGCTAGTGCCAGTGTACACGTTTAGGTTTGCTGTTCATTAGCAGGAACTAGGCCAGTAGACATGGCATTCTGAATTTGGAACACTGCAAAATAACACTCATATGTGGCCCATAGTTGTCAAGCATTTGCAATAAGGCTGAGGGTGGGGAGGGGTGGCATCCTGAATCACAACAGTGAACTGAAGCATATATCCAAAGCTCCCTAGGAATGGCTGTATCTGAACACAGTCAATGTCATGAAATGTGCCAGACATAACCCTGACTCCACAGCAATAGTGAAAGCACTGTGTGACCTCCAAGGGCTGTGCACATGAGCTGACCTTGTAATCTGGCAGAGTTGGGAGACATTTGTAGGGTGTAGTGAACAAATAATGGCAAGTGAAGATGGGCCATGCTAGTATACCCCTTCCAGGAACAGTGACTGCTGTAGTTCAGTTAACAGGTGTTGCAACAAACCATTGGGTTCAGGGTGTGCACACTTATGCAACCCACATATTGTATGCATCTCATTCAGCATCTGCACAACTAACACATTTGTTTGATACTGCATTTGATTGCACAGGTCATATGTCAAATATTAGGTGTGTGTAATGTTAACATATGCAGTATTGTGGCCCCACTGCATACCATGGAAGAGGCTGGCATGTCAACAAGGGTGTGTGCACTCTTCATATTCACATTAAGCTTTGAAGGTTGCTAGCGTAATTGGATTTTATTGCTCATACATGCACTGATGCTGATGAGATCTGCAAATCAGAGGTCAGGCATTAACTATTGACATCAGTCCTCATATCATCCCAGATATGTGTCAGACAAACAAATAGGGGCTTTAAGCAACAGAGCAAACATAACTGCCACACATATACACATTCAGCAATGGTGTGTACACCCATGAGGTATGGTGCACAGTACATGCCAGGGTGCTGTACAGGTCCACAGCAATACTGTGTACATGGGTGCAGTGTGTTCCAGGGGAAGAGGCATCACCTACTAACACAACTCATGAATCACAGAGATGTATAATGTTGGTAACAAGGATTGAGTATAGCTGCAGTGCATGCTGTTGAGTGCCATATGTCATGCATGTTGACTGCTGGGTAATGAGAATTCTATGTAATATCTTTGTGCCATGTCACCTATAAGTAAGTGTGTGTGTGTGTGTGTGTGTGTGTGTGTGTGTGTGTGTGTGTGTGTGTGTGTGTGTGTGTGTGTGTAAGTGAGTGTGTGTAGAGGTACATACAGGTTTTAAATCACATTTTTTGTTTTCCCCTCACAGGTGGCGAGGTGGGTCATGGTCCCTCCTGCAGGCAAACCGATGTTAGTGGCCATACAGACTCTGACAATGATGAATGATAGGTATGGTGAAGTACAGGCAGGGTTGTCAGGGGCTGAAGCTGTGCCATTGGTTGACATCCCACTTTTAGCCACCCCTTCCCCACACACAGTCACAATGCCCATACATACCCCATCACCAGTGGCCATAGATGAGGGACAGCTGGCGGGTGGTGACATGGTACAGGACAGTGTGGAGACTATGGCAAGTGTGTCTGTACACAGCAGCCATAGCCGGATGACCAGCGAGGTACCACACAGGCAGATGTACAGGGGTGCTCTTAGGAGGGCTGCTGGCCATCATGCCCCTGGTAGAAGTGCCACAGCAGGTGTCCCCAGATGCAAGTTTTGGGCCATCATGGAGGCACAGGCATGTATGGAATGTTATACCAGACAGGGTCTGAGACTTCAGAGGGCTACTCATCCTGCTGTACTTGACAACATCCTTGATCTTGCAGGTGCCCACCGTTATTTTGTAGTGGTCCTGGATAAATGGTTGGTGAGATGGTGGGAATCCTCAACCATGTGGTGTCTTTGTTAGAGCATTTGGTGGGAGCAGGGCATCAGCCACATGGACGTAGGTCAGCAACACCAACAGGTGAATTCTACGTGGATGTGCAACAACTCACAGCCACTCCTGTAGTGGCAATACCAGCAAGAGCACTGCAGGGGGTGCTGACCACACCACAATGCAGCAGACCACATGCACTTGGTCCTGGCTGGTCCCAAGAGGGATGCAGATCTAGCAGACAATTGTCATCATCAGGGGAGAGTACCATATATGGGCTTCTATGTGGTAGTGCTTGTTGGGCTTCTATGTGGTAGTGCCTGTGGAACCCCTGGCAGGCACAGTTCCCATGTCCTTGGCTGGAGATGGTGAACTGTACACTCTGACATGTACGGTCTGCAGCTGTCCAACATACTCCTGTATATGGAAGCCACATGGCAGAACTGTGTGCATACATACACACACACATCACCAACACAGCTAGGGCACCTCCTTACCTACACACACCACATCTGCACAGCCCAATTGATAAAGAATCCCCTAACACACACACATGATGTCAAACAAATGTCTCAGCCTAGGCTTCTGGCAAACCCACTACACACCCTGTGCATATGATGATACCTGTGCCACATCCCTGTCATCCATACCATCAATGCAGGGACATGCTAATATGATTCTGATGCACAGGGTGAATGTACTAAGGTTTAGCAATGTAATGCTGTTTAATACGTTTTCAGCTGGAATGTTTAATGCTTACATGTCAGAGTGTGTAGCTCTCCAGCCATGATGCATTATAGCTGTTATTCACACTGACTGATTGTGGTCTCCATAATGTATTCTGTCTGTGTTGTAGGTGTCTATGTGTCAGCAGGATGTTGGTCTGCTGCCCTTTCCTATGGCACTGTGGTGACACATTGACTGTGTCATATCCTGGCTACAGCTGAACACAAGTAACAGGTTTGTATAACAGTTACTGCATGTGCCACATGGCTGATAGGTCTGAGGGGTGTATACAGATGAGTGCCTGGTGGCTGATGTCAGCAACTCTTCTACAGTTTTAAATGGTAAGTGTACTGTGTGGCACACACCATATGTTTGTGAATAATACACACACACACACACACACACACACACACACACACACACACACACACACACACACACACACACACACAGGCTTTGGTGTTGATGCTAGACACAGACAATACTGTACACATGGATGCACTTAATTTTGCAGTGAACTCATTTTGGCCTATGTAATTCCACCAAGACCAAATAGCCAAAACATCACATCAGTAAATAATCAGTTTGCCAGTTTAATGTCATTAACAATGGTACTGGCAGGGTATATGTCCTCTTCCTCAAAGTAGTGCAATCTTGGAGTTGGTAAACGTAGATGTGCTGGTGTGGGTGGCACAGCCCCCCCACTTTGGAGGGTGTGGGGTGGTGTAGAACCACACATAGTGTGATTAACAAAAAATTAACCTGTTAACATAAACTGTACAGTATATC
The DNA here is from genome assembly GCF_019279795.1 of Protopterus annectens. Taxonomy (NCBI): domain Eukaryota; kingdom Metazoa; phylum Chordata; order Ceratodontiformes; family Protopteridae; genus Protopterus; species Protopterus annectens. The sequence goes on along the minus strand of NC_056741.1, from coordinate 988,946,436 downwards.
AGCAGACTAAGTGGGGGGATACGCACAACAATAACCCCAATGTGCGTGTCTGTGCCCACAGCAACCACACCCAACTATATATACCAACTCCAGTATCGCTGTACAGCTGTACAGTAGGGAAGAGGGCATTTACACATCCGCTACTAGTTTTGATGGAATGGATTTCCACAAGATGATTCCTTTGAAATGCTACCTTTTGCCAATTTGTTCCGACAAATTATCTCCTGGGATGTATATTTTCTGCAAACTCATGTAGATACCTTCACATACACATACACTTACGTTGCAACACTGAGAGTAGAACCCCTACCTAGTTACTTATTGCTACTAATGTGTTTGGCCTTAATTGTACACACCACAGAGCTTTTAGGATGAGGTGTGTCTCGAATTTCCTGTTAAGTGAAGAATTACACCAGGCCTTGTACAGTATGGTAATGAGGATGTACTGGGTGTTAATGAACAATACATAGTATGACATACTGTCATATACACATTGACAAGCACATACAGTCATAGATACATTTGACAAACCTGGGTTTAGCAATGATAACTACCTTCTCAGTAAGTCCATACGGTTAGGGAGTTTTTGCACACAACACATGCATCATTGGTTGGATAGTGTAATCAGTTACTTATACGGTGGATGGTGAAAGTAGTCCTCATACAGTAGACCATGGGACATGTACTGGGGTTACCATGGTGTAAAGACAGTATACCCAGCACCCACACCCCACATTGGATATTGTATTTACTGAAACCCATGATAATGCTCTGATATATCCACAATCACACAGTGATTAGGAATACAATACAAACCTTCATCTATCTAATCAGTGCTGATACTGGGATATGCATTTATTGCACATGCCACAAGGATAGTAGTGTGGGGGGTTGTCATGGCTCTCAATATCAACAACATCACCATCCCTTATAATGTATGGCAAGGTTTCTTGTATTTGGAGACTGTGGCCTCAGAACGCTGTCTCATAGAAATATGCACAGTCACACACAATTGCACACACACACACACACACACACACACACACACACACACACACACACACACACACACACACACACACACACACACACACGCACACACACACACACACACACATTTGCCAGGACTCAGAGGGTAACCCACGCCTATCTACCTATTTGTAGAATAGTGTTATGCTGGTACTGCAAGCTCCAGGTAGCCCATAGGTTGAAGAGAGTAACAAGGTACATTTAATGTGAATTACAGCAGCAGCTGTTTCTACGTATAGCAATGGGGGGTGTAGTGGGTGAGAAGGCCCTCAGAGGATTTTCAACTACAAGTTTACAAACACACAGAGACTGTTATACTCAATAATGCACACATGCATTTCTCATTATTGAGGTCCATAGGTGCAGGTGTTCCTAGGTGTATACTAGACTAATTTCCATGGAGAGATGAGAAGAGTAGGGCATGTGAGTACACTGGTACTGTGCCACCTGATATTTATCAGCAGGCCATCTATCAACTGATGCCACATGAGTGAACCCCGGGGTGACAGTTAAATTCAACATCCACTCCTCTGATTTTCCTTGAAGAGGGCCAGTGAGATGCTCCAATTGACATGTATGCAACATATATTGCATAACTTGGCCATTGTCTGGGTTAGGGACCTGTACCCAAACATGTTCTGTCAACTGTGGTAGTCTGTTTGAGGTATCCATGGCATGTGGTGCATACAGAGTAGGGTTTCCTAGCTGTGTCATTCATAAGACAGCTGGCCAAACATGTAAGTGTCAGTCAATCTGCCTGTAAGCAGCCAAGATGAATACCTGACATCTGCATGTCTGTACAGAGGACAGACAGAAAGTAGCTAGCCAACAGGTTATGCATTAGAATGAATATTCTGACAGACAGACATCTGAAACTGATAGGTATGCCATTACTACATGACAGCAGTCCTCAATAACATGTCCTAAAAGCATATTAGTCTACAGTTAATATCAACATATCAGATCAATATCCAATAGGAGATGCATAAAAACATACAGGTCAAACACCAAGAACATGATAGTCAGTACACAGAGTCCAGCTTTGCATGCAGGAGTCTATGATTCCAGTACTACAATCTGTAATCTACTCTTAATTGGAAAAACGCTGTTAAAAGTGGTAATGTAATGATACAATACATGCATGTGTGACTGCATATAACCTGGGATACTACCCAAGTATGAAACACATACAAAGAGAAAAGATTGTGGCACTATCCATGTATACTCGGGTGTTCCATACATAGGTTCATAGGTTCATAGGTAGGTACTAGGCTATTGGCCTAAGGGCCTATGTAAGCCTAGCCAACAAGGTTCTCTGGCTTACACCATCCAAGAAAGTTATTTTCCTGTGCCACTGTCAAGCAGAGACACAGAAGTGATCCCCGGGGTGTATTTCCTATTTCCTATCCACTCCTCAAGATTTTTCTTGAAGAGTGCTAATGAAGAACTTTGCTTGACATAGATGGGTAGCCTGTTCCAGAGTATGGGAAGTCTCTGGGACAGGAATCTATCACTTCAGTATGTCCTGTTTATTGTGGTGACAAGGTTTAGGTCCCTAGAGTGTGTAGCTCAGAGGGATTGGGATTTCTTTAGGTGTAGCATGTCCAACAGCTCTAGGTTTGACATAGCTTTATATGTTAGGCAGAGATCACCTCGGAGTAGGCAATATACTACAGAGTAAAGCTGTAGTTTTTTGAGGTGGTCAGTGTCGATCATTTGTTTGAGGCCAGTAATCCTCTTTATGAGGTACTTCTGTGGCCTTTCCAGCTGCTGCAGATGTCTCGTGAGGTACATTCTAAAAGGGGTGTTGTACTCTATAATGGGTCTAATGAGTGTTGAGTAGAGGGGAACAATTACCTTTTTCTTCCTTGATGAGAACCCTTTTATGATGTGGTGTTCCATGTAGAAGGACTTCACACTCCTTGCTATTGTAATGACAGCACACAGAAGCATGTTATGTACATGGAATTAAATACACTAATTAAAGATGTCATTACCCTGTTATTTTATCAGACGTGAATGTGATCATTGGTTGCCAGGGCTGAGCTATGCTTACAGATGTAAGCATTACTTAAATGTAAATGCTAAGCAGATTTGCACACTGGTATGCAAAACCTACATGGTGTAAGCGCCTATACGTTTAACCGTACATTAACAGTGGTTACCAGCATGCAAACCTGCTCAAACCTGCTTAAAGCTGCTCAAAACTGCCTTAACCACTCTGTATTTAACAGTCCTTGATCTGCCTAGCAACAAAATAATCGGCCCTTGCAGGTCTTGAAAACAAGACCTGGTACACTATAGTCATAGCAGTTTACCACTAAACCATCTGGCTGTGAAGATGTTTGTTGTTTTTCAAGTATATCTTGCAGTACACATACTGAGTAGTGAACAACTGCTCTGACTACTACAAATGTTTAGTACTCATAAGTGAAAAATGTATTGAATCAGTCATGTTTTTATATGTAAATATACCCATATCAGATTAATATGAAGGGATATATCTGAAAAGGTATATTCAACAGTCATGTTTACACATAAAAGGCATATTTCATCTACTAGATTGGTAAAAAAAGTATCAGAATGTAAAACATGCCAATGCTTGGCCAGAATATTTTTAATACGATAAGTATCGGTACCATAGGTAGTTATGAATCTGACTGGTTGTATCCTGCCATTTCGTTCTTGATCTGTAAGTAATGTGGATCTGTCCATTTGGCTAGCTACCCTATGTGCATAGTTAAGACCACTTCTGCTATAGCCTCTTCTTATAAATCTATCTTCCAGTTTCAGACCTTGAATCTCATAAATACTATTCTGTGAACAAATTCTTCTAACTCTCTGAAACTGAGATCCTGGTATATTATGGATTGTGTGTGTGTGTGTGTGTGGGGGGGGGGGGGGTGACAACTGCTGGCGTGCAAAAATGCATTTTTAGAAAAGGGTTTTCTATATAAATCTGCATGCAAAAATCCTTCTTTGGATTTGTAAACCTTAACATCCAAATATTCCACTTGCAGTTGGTCAATACCTCCTGTAAATTTGATGCCAAATGAATTTGAATTTAGATATTCCACAAATTTCTGCCATTCCAACGTGTCACCCCCCCTACACAACCCATCAACCATCCAGGTATCTCCGCCACATAATAAGTTGTTTTTTGCTGGTAACTGGGGCTATATATATATATATATATATATATATATATATATATATAAACCCCATGAACAGATCAGCATAAGTGGGGGCATAATAAGTTGTTTTTTGCTGGTAACTGGGGCTATATATATATATATATATATATATATATATATATATATATATATAAAAAACCCATGAACAGATCAGCATAAGTGGGGGCAAAAGTAGCCCCCATTGCTGTTCCCCTTACCTGTAAGTACCACTGATTATGAAACATAAAAACATTATGTTCCAATACCAATCTAAGGAGATGAATCAAAAATTCTCCTTCCTGCTTGCTATATAAGCCTGACTGCATCATCCAAAATTCAACTGCTGTAATCCCACCTGTATGTGGAATGCTGGTATACAGTGATTAGACATCCAGGGTCCCCAAATAGTCATTAGCAGAGACTTGTATGTCATCCACCAATGATAAAAACGGTTTAGTATCTCGAATCCTTGCTGTAATTAATTTTAAAAGTGTTTTTAACTTATATTCGAGATATTCAGAAAGGGGTTCAGTCAATGAACCCCGACCTGCCACTATAGGGTGCCCTGGTGGTTTATCAAGCCTTTTATGTATTTTGGGAACCATGTAAAAATATTGTGCCACCATACCTCTCAACTGTCCCTGATTTTCGGGAACGTCCCAGATTTTGACTCAAATTTTAGCTCTGTCCCTCTTAATCCCTCCTAAAACTAATGCCTTTTGGAAGAAAGGTGGTGAATTACACTTAATAAATAATGACAATAATTAAGAGTTATACACTTCTTTTACTTCGGAAAATGTGTATTAATTCATATGCACTGATTCTGTCAATGTTTCAAGTTAATAGCAGTAATATTTTAAAAGTGTCCCTGATTGTCCCTGATTTTTTCTTAACTTGTCCCTGATTCTGTTGAAATTTGTCCCCGACTGGTTGAGAGGTCTGTGTGCCACTGGATTTTCAACTTGCAGTTGTCCCTTTAAATTGGGGGTAATAATTCCTTGTTCAGTAGCTTGTTGTAAAAACTTATCTATCTTGATTTTGTGTTCCAGTGTGGAATCATGACTCAATGATGAATAAAACTGTGTATCTGACAACTGCCGATGTGCCTCTTCTATGTATAGTGCTCTGTCCCAAATCACAACAGCCCCTCCCTTGTCAGCTCCAACTATCACAATATTCTAATTATTAATTAATCCTTTTAGTGCATCTTTTTCTGAAGATGTCAAATTTTGAGACCCAGGACAAAAACACTAGATTGATTAAGATGTAAATCTTTTAATACTAGTTGCTCAAATGTTTTGATTGTACTATGATATGGAGGCATACATTGAGATTTTTTTAATTGAAAACCTCTAGGCTGAACATTGCTTGGATCCTGTTCTTTTTGTGCAAAAAAATATTTTAGGTTTAGATTTCTACAAAAACTCTTAACATCATTAATAGTATCATACTGTGACACAAAAAATGAAGGAACAAAGCCCAGGCCTTTATTTAACACACTGAGTTCACTAGGAGAAAAAGCATATTCAGTTAAATTAATGACCAAGTTATTAATGTCATTAGGCTCATTAACTGTGTTAGTTGGATAAGAGTCTATTATTGCTGCAGGCTGTCCTGGAACATCTTGGATATGGACTCTTCTACGATGTTTACGACCTGCCGTCCTAAAGGGGTCTTATATCTCTTGGAAACCAGTGAAAAAGTATCTGGCACCTCACGTTTCTGGTTCAGTATCCGTATTGGAGACACTAGAGGAAAGTTCTGATGCACTAGATGTTATATCTGGTCTCCTCAAAATAGATTTTACTCTTTTCCTTTTGGGCCTGGGGACTTGTTTTTGATCTGAAAACCTTACCCCACGTTTGTGCTTCTTCCACGAGTAAACCATAGCCGTTTTATAGTCATTGACATCTCTTTGATATTTATTAATTTTCCTCTTGCACAGTTCTCTATCATATTTTTCAGTAGCCATGACAAATTGTGTGTATAAACTCTGATAATTTGAGGCAGTAACATAGCTTTTAGTACGTTTATAGCATTGTTCAAGTTTGGCCAAAAGATCAGGTAGCTGCTTCTCATAATATTCCACAAGCAACTGCAAAAACATATTAGAGGCCGATGTTTGCACAGCCCTCCATTTTTGTATAAATTCCCCATCTTCACTACCCAATCCTGGCTCCATATATACTCTGTCCTCTCGGGATTATTTTTGCTGCTAGATATGCTTTGAGAAGCCTGCAGTGTGAAACATATGAACGTACTTTTTTAGATGACTCAGTTAATTGTCTAAACATTTCGGATAAATCAGGTTCTCCTGCCCCAACTATATTTTGTAAATTATCCCGTTCTATATGCACCACTGTAAAAAAAAGCACAGTCATCTTTGTCTGCCACTATATTTTCTAAATATGTCTGAAAATCCGTACCTGTCGCCATATCAATGCAGGCTCTTTTTTATGTTTGCCACTTCTGGCCCAACCGTAGCTGTAATAAATGTCAAAAATACATAAAACCACTGTCGATAAATCCCCAGGCCCTCGCCGTCAAGCTAAGCTTCCAGGTTCCTGTACCAGCACTCCATTTACAACACACCACCAACGAAAAAGTGCACGGTACATCAAAAGGTGCTCAGAATCCAATACAAATCCAGTACACATACCAAGACCAATCCAGCACTCAAACAGCCATGGTGGAAAAGAAGTTTATTAGGCTCGCCTGCCCAACTCAACACGGACCGGTAGCTGGTTCCGCTGAAAGTGTCATCAGTGTGCAACATCATCGGGCGAAGCCCGGATTTAAATACTTAATACAGACTTACTATTTACAGAATTTAAAGAGATATACACATACAATCGATCTCTGTGCATTGACATGTAAATATAATATGATATAATGTATTTATATTACATATATAAACATTTGCGTTACTTAAATCTAACAAAGTCTCCAATATATATATGTGTGTGTGTGTTTATACATATGATATATATATATATATATATATATATATATATATATATATATATATATATATATATTTGTATATAATACTATCTCTCTCTCTCTCTATATATATATATATATATAAATATATATATATATATATATATATATATATATATATATATATATATATATATATATATATATATATATATATATATATAAAAATATATTTGTTGTTGTTGTGTCTTTCAGCTTTTCCCAGTTAGGGGTCGCCACAGCGAAACTCCGGTCCGCTAATGATTGGCAGCGGATTTTTATGTGCCGAGTTGCCAGCCCTGACGCACAACCTTCAACGAAGGTACGCCCATTCACGCATGTCTCCACACAGAAGCCACTCTAGCTGAGAATCAAACCGGACAGCGTCTTCCTGTGAAAACAGGTAATCAGGTAATCCACAGATAGTCACGGTAGTCCCAAAATAGTATCCTAAACGTAAGCAAATAAACTTACGTTCAGGATACTATTTTGGGACTACCGTGACTATCTGTGGATTACCTGATTACCTGGTTTTTTGGTCTTTGGCTTTTGGCAATGTTTCATTTGTTTGTTTAGCATCTTACTGTGAGGCTATTAATGCTACACATAGCACCAACACATGATCTTATATATATATATATATATATATATATAAATATATATATATATATATATATATATATATATATATATATATATATATATATATATATATATATATATATATATATATATATATATATATATATATAAAACATAGGCCAATGACATGTAGTGGAGTCATACCTCAGCACCATAACTCAAACTGTGCAAGGGAACGTGATGTATGTATTGCAGTTATAAATGTAGAACATTGCTACAGTGACAGGGGCTGTGTAAGCATACATGTTGTAAAGGAAGGCTGTTCTGTAACTGACATGTATGCCATCCATTACTGACAGACATCATAAAATCAGCATAGTGAAGTACCACACAAATCGCAGTAATGATCCTATGGAATACAGAAGCAATATGAGCAATAAACATGGACAGTATGAAACAATCTGGTCAGTCAGGAGGCATACACAGAACACCTTAATGCAAGAAATGTGGAAAAAGCCTGACAAAGGGGATGTTTACAGCCATGAAAATGGGGATATATCAGAAATAGTGGGCTAAATAAACTCACACAATTGATGCATTCACACCCTCCTGTCTATCCTAACACATATTAACTGAAGAAGCAGAGATCCCAAGCCACATACTTCAAAGTAGTTAGTAACATACATCTACACACCAGCCCACTGCTTTGTCAGAAATACACAACACGTATGGTTGCCAGGTAACAGCACATCTGACAAATATCTGGACATAACATCACACTAGGGTAAATAAACTGCACTGCTAGGCATGTCACCAAGCACTGTCTATAATACAGGCAGACTGCCACAACACTAACCCAATTTACCTATGGGGGAATACACATGTAATTGCAAATATAGCAGGCACTACAGGAATGTAACAGCAAGGGGTAAAATACACCAGTGTGAAAGTGCATACCCACAACCGATCTCAACACAGTCACAATCACATAATGGTAACCCAAAGTAATAGCACAGTCTATGGCCTGTATAAACAAAAGTCATCATCATGTTTGCCACTCACACACTAACCCTGCATATACTGGCCCAATTCACAGTGTAGTCTGATGCCTGACTGTGGTATGGGACATGTCTCAGTCTGGCCCTACAAACATATAGACTGATAGGGTATCAGAAACTGAAACAGCATGCACTGTCAGACAGAACAGGAACAAGAACACTGACATCTACCCCAGTCTGTACACAGGCCAAATAACATGATCACAGTACACTATTACATAATACAGACACTCTGTCAACAATCACCATAAGTACACAGACCTCACTACTGTACAGACTACCACAGAATATCCAGGATTTGTGCATAACTATTAGGCATCCTTTACATTACATGTGTGGCAGTCTGACATATTGTTGGCTTGATATCAGGAATTATGTCATTAAATAATGGTATACTATACATATCCACCTCTTACTGCATTACATATGAACAGAGGGTGGCAGATGTGGGGACAGAGGCACAAACACAAGGCCAATATTGACATACTGCAGTTATAAACTGGGAACATTGCTGTTGTAACAGGGTTGGTTGTGCCATATGTCTTCTGAGGGATATAAAGTCAATAACACACATAGATATTACCATTTCCTGAGTACAATAATCAGAGTATGCTACTGCATTTACAAAGACAGAAAATGTGTGAGTAACACACCAAGTCTCTGGCTCCAAACTCTTGCCAGTCTGCAGATAGACCTACAGGTGAGAGGTTTCTTAACCACGTAACATTGTCATGCCAAACTTTAAATCATGCAGAACAGCCATATCCACACAAAACCTGTTAAACCAACATTACTTCAAACGTAGAACAGCAATACTTACATTCTGTCCCCATGTCTGAAACATCCCACTCCAGTTTTTTGGCCTGTCTCCACAGTGTTTGTTGAAAGAGGTATTTCCAACTACCCTCTGTGATGCTGTTTGTCACACACCCACGTGAAGTCCTGCTCACAGTGAGGGAGAAGGGCCAACACCCACTTGCACTGATTACTTATAGGTTCATAGGTTCATAGGTACAAGATTGTGTACAACATTTTTTCTATTGTTTTTTAACAAAACAAGTTTCTGATGGAAGTCCTGTTTTTCCTATTGTATTGTTTTGGATGAGTTTTAAACAATGTATCTTTCTATAACTTTTTTAACAACCTCTTTTTTGGAAAGGTTTCATGCAAGAAAGAGTTAAAATTTGTATTAATTTATGGCCAGCCTATAGGATTTCAAATCTAATTAACTAATTAAACAATTGGAACCATTATTTAAACTGAGGGTGAGTGGAAAAATGTAGATTCTGATGAAGTCTCCGTGGAGGAGATGAACGCGCTCAATCTGGTTGCTTTTTACTGTCTTTTATTGTTTTTTCATTAAAATTTGAAATTTTTGCTGAACTGCGGTGGATTATTGAAGGAATTACATTTCTACTATGGAGGAAAGCCTTTATTGATACTGGACTGCGCATTGGAGTTTTTGTCTTGTGGTTTTGTGTGATTTTGGGTTACTAGTTACTGATTTTTGGCGTTATTCTGGTATCGAGGATTCCCCGTTGGAATGGAGAACAGTTCCTTATTAACGGAGTTGATTAAACTGATTCAGAGCTACTTACAGAACAACAATAACGGAATAGAAACTACAAATGACATCCCTTGTGCACAAAGTACACCTAGGCACCTGGGGGACTGTAATCAGGTTACACCTACTTGTGACAACGAAGCAGGTCGCACAGGAAAGAGTGGAGAACACTTCCAGTCCAGCAATGAGTGTTCTGAGGGCGCGAACGCTAACGCTCGTAGCAGTGGAGATAGGAGACAGATTGAGAACTTTGGGGGACATTATTTGAACATGGACTTTTCCAAATGGTTGGAAAATTCATTTGGGACTTACAAACGAAGAGAGGAGCAAACGCAAAATATAAACCTTGGATACAAGGACAAATGCAAGACTTTGAGACAGCTTTTACCTAAATTTAAAAGTTTAGCATTGGACAATTGGTATCTTAACAGATGTATCGATAACAAGATAGTACCAAAGAGACTTAGAATTAATAAGTTCCCTAACAACACTGTTTTTGACTCTGAATTTTTTAAAACCATTGTTAATATATTAAATGATTGTGGGCTGGCCATTTTAAAGGCAATGATTAAAAACAATGAGGAAATTATGGTTGACTTTAAAACTGAAATTGATAGACTCAATGGTGAAATCAACTCAGACCTTTTATTTTCGATTGATGAGTACAAAAATATTTACTTTAGGACTATGCATGATGTCGACAATGTTATTTTAAAAAAACAGAACAGGAAAACTAGGAAATTAGAAAGGGACCTGTATGATTATAGAATGGGGAGAGCTTACTACTGTGACAATAGGAATTTTAGGGTGAAGTATAACTATAATGAAGGTGTTTTTTTCAATAGAAGAAAAGACATAGGGAATGAAGCCTATGAACACGGAGGGTATCAGGAAGAACAAGGTTATACACATAATTATCATTCACAAGAAGACACTAATAGAGGAATCCCTTTAGGGGAACAAGGACCGAGAAGGTCCGAAAGGATAAGGAACTTGGAACACCAACCCTCCTATGCAACAGTTACGAGGAACTATTATATTCTACCACAGAGAAGGAGGGGGGGCAGGGAGAGTCAGTGATGAATCTCTCCTCACTGTATCATGCAAACATATCAGACAACGACTCAAATGACACTGATAGAAATAATGGACCCAGGTTGGGTATTTACTCACAGGATAACTTTTTTTATTTACAACTACACAGACGTAGAGATAAAACAAGAACACTTTAATCTTTTTACAAAAGGTTTCACATTTGTCCCTGTTAAAAAAACGAGTATAGATGAGATTTTATTAGACATGAAACTTTTTACAAGAAAATTTAATTTATTTCATATGTTCCAGGAAAGGAATAACAATAGCAACAGAAGTAGTCTTAAGAAAGCTAGTACTTTTAACCCTCCCTTACATCATGATATTTAAAATTTTGAAAACTGTGTTACAGGTACAATAAGAGATGGATACAACAAGCACGTAACAACAATAGATAATTTAACTAAAGACGAAACACACATTTTAGAAGAACTAAGGGACAATGTTAATTTACGGATTATGAAGCCAGATAAGGGTGGTGGGGTAGTCCTAATAGACACATGGGACTATACCAAGAGAATATGTGATATATTAGACAAAGATAACCGGTGCACTTTAGTATCTAGAAATGAGGTAAACATCTCATACAGGAAAATAGATATGATTTTGGAAGACAACTTATTACAAGAACTTATCGACAAAGAACTGTGCAATTTTCTGAAAGTATCAAAACTGGTTATTCCAGTTATTTCTGGTATACCAAAAATACACAAAGACAGGGAAAACCCGCCCCTAAGACCTATAGTATCCTCACAAGGATCTAAGACACAACCTCTGGCAATTTTCGTAGATTTTAAACTAAAGGAATTTTACAAAAAATACCCCCACATTTTAATTGATTCTTGGGACTTCCTTACCAAGATTGGGTCCAAACCCTACAAGGAAAGCACAATTTTTGTGACTGTTGATGTAAAAGATTTATTTTCAGTTATTCCACACAATACAGGGCTTGATTGGTTTGAAAAAATGTTAGTGGAAATGAAAATGTTGACACCGGATGATTTTAAATTGGTTTTAGAGAATATGGAACTTGTGCTGAAATATAATTATATTTACTTTCAAGGTGACATATACCATCAGATAGATGGTGTGGCTATGGGGTCAGCCTGTGCACCCATCTACGCAAATATTATTATGTTATTTTGGGAAAGACAATTTATTTTCAACTCGATTTTTTACACATTCATCAACAGGTATTATAGATTTTTGGACGATATTTTCATTCTATGGGATGGAAGCAAAGAAAAAATAACAGAGTTCATTTACTATATGAATAATAGTACAGAATTCCTTAAATTTACATTCGAAATAAATACAGATGAAACACATTACCTAGATGTAAAAATAATAATGGATCATATTAAAAACAAATATAAATCTAGAATATATAGGAAGGATTGTTTTTCTAATTCCTATCTACATTTTACAAACGACCACCCCTACCATTCTAAAGTGAATATAATAAAAGGTCAAATGATTAGAGCGGCTAGGATGACATCTGATAGAATTGACCTAATACAGGAAATGGAGATCCTCCAAAACATGTTCAAGGAGAGAGGATACCCAGACCACATGATTGTGAAAAACAAGGAGTTTGTACTGAATAAATGGGATACGGTATATAAACCATTACTGACCAATGCTGGGGGTGTCGAAGTAGATGAAATAAATAGCAACAACAAAGATAAAGAAAAGAGCCTGCCCTATTTAATTTTGACCCACTTTAATGGTGTGGGATGGATAAAGAGATGCATAAATGAGATCTGGGGAATGTTCAGTAGAATGCCCACCAAAGTAGATGTGTTTAAGCAAAAACCTAGGTACACTTTTAGGAAAAATAAGAACTTAAAAAATATATTTGAGAAAAAGAAAAACAACACAAAAGTGAAAGGGGGAACATGCACTAAATATGGTACATTCAAATGTGGTAGATGTGCACAATGTTCATTTACAGCAGGAACTAAAGATCTTGACTTCCCCACTCTAAATAGGCGGTTGATGGGAAATAAATATTATAGTTGTTACACAAAGAGGGTGGTGTATTTGTGTTATTGTAAAAAGTGTTGGGAATATTATATTGGAAAAACCGAACGTAATTTAAGGGTCCGCATATATGAACATAATAGAGATATTACTAAGATGAATGACACAAATGCACTCTTTAGACACACCAGAACGTGTAAGGAGGCTGATTTTAAATTTTGGATATTGGAAGAAGTGGGTAAGCACGAGAGAGGTGGGGACTGGGAAACTAAAATTGAATTTAGGGAAATGATCTGGCAGTTAAGACTGGATGCATGTGGGAATAATGGATTAAATGACCACATATCCATCAACCCTGCACTCAAGATCTTGTCAGAGGACCCCAAGAGGCACCACTAAGGTCACCATTTTATTTTACACAACATTTTATTTCATTTTATCTTACATAACATTTTATTCCATTTTACCTCATGTTATTCTATTTTTTGGTATAATATATGTATTTACAATATATTTTATTAGAATATTTATATACTACATCATTTTTATTTTTTAAAATGAACTTGTATGATAACATTTTTAATAAGAATTTTCTAATAAGATTTTTTTTAATATGAACACTTAATGGAACAACAATGAACCTTTAGCTCAGTATATTATACGTATTACAAACTTTATACCTATTTAAGGTTGACATATCTCATTTACAAGATTGTGTACAACATTTTTTCTATTGTTTTTTAACAAAACAAGTTTCTGATGGAAGTCATGTTTTTCCTATTGTATTGTTTTGGATGAGTTTTAAACAATGTATCTTTCTATAATGTTTTTAACAACATCTTTTTTGGAAAGGTTTCATGCAAGAAAGAGTTAAAATTTGTATTAATTTATGGCCAGCCTATAGGATTTCAAATCTAATTAACTAATTAAACAATTGGAACCATTATTTAAACTGAGGGTGAGTGGAAAAATGTAGATTCTGATGAAGTCTCCGTGGAGGAGATGAAAGCGCTCAATCTGGTTGCTTTTTACTGTCTTTTATTGTTTTTTCATTAAAATTTGTAATTTTTGATGAACTGCGGTGGATTATTGAAGGAATTACATTTCTACTATGGAGAAAGCCTTTACTGATACTGGACTGCGCATTGGAGTTTTTGTTTCATAGGTTCATACTAGGCTATCTGCCCTAGGGCATTTATAAGCCTAGCCAGAGTGTGTTTGGCTTTCGCCACCCATTTTAAATGAATTTTGCTATGCCCTTTTTCGAGGTTAGTATACTGTGCCTCTGTCTAACAGTGACACAGAAGTGATAACCGGCGTAAACCTATGATCTCCCATCCACTCATCAAGATTCCTCTTGAAGAGAGTCAGTGAGGGACTCTGCCTAACCTGGACTGGGATTTTATTCCAGAGTGAAGGGAGCCTCTGGGTTATGAATCTGTCCCTCCAGAATGTCCTATTTATTTCAGTGCTGAGGTTCAAGTCTCTCGAGCGTGTAGCTCGATGAGATTTGGATTTTCTGAGATGCAGCATGTCCATTAATTCCGGGTTGGACATGGATTTATACGTCAGGCACAGATCGCCTCAGAGCAGGCAGTATGCCACTGAGTAGAGCTGGAGTTTCTTTAACTGGGCAGCACATGGCATCAGTTTGAGCCCTTTGATCTTCTTGGTGAGGTACATTTGGGGTCTTTCCAGTTGCTGCAGGTGTCTGGTAAGGTGCATCCCAAAAGGGGCATTGTACTCAATTATGGGCCTGATCAGGGATGAGTAAAGAGGCATGATGACCTCCCCTGATCTAGATGTGAATCCCTTCATGATTACGTGGGCTATATAAAATGTTTTTCTAACCACTTTGGCCACGTGGTTGTCAAATGAGAGATTGCTATTAACTTGGGTCCCCAGGTCCCTAATTACTTCTTCCATACTTAATGGATTACCACCTATGTGGTAATTTGTGGGCACTTTGTTTTTGCCAAAGGGGATGACTATACACTTTTTGGCATTTAGCTTGAGGCCATGGCTCTGTCACCAGCTGTCTGTTTCTATGAGGCCCTTTTGGAGGATGCTTGTGTCGGCTGGATAGTCGATTATGGTGCCCAGTTTGTAGTCATCTGCGAACTTGGTCAGCCACAGTCCTTCCGTGTTGGCCTGTACCTCCAAGAAATATATACTGAACAAGAGAGGTCCCAGGACTGAGCCTTGTGGGACACCACTTGTACCTGGTTTGGAGTCTGACATGGCTCCAGCAATTCTAACCATGTGGGTTCTGTCCTTGAGCCAGTTTGCAACCCATCTAGTGACATAGGGGTTTATATTTAAGCTGGTGAGCTTATCTATAATGCCCGAGTGGGGTATTGTATCGAAGGCTTTTGCAAGGTCCAGGTAGGCTATGTGGACCACCTTCCCCTCGTCAATGGCCTTGGTGACTGTTTCAAAGAAATCATCCAGGTTTAAGAGGCAGGATCTGCCCTTAACAAAGCCGAACTGGGTAGGATCCAGTGTCTGTAGGTCCCCAATATCTTTATTTATGAGGTTCATGATGATCCTTTTAATAGCTTTGCAGACCAAGCTAGTCAGGCTTATGGAGTGATAGTTTCCAGGATCCGTTGAGGCACCACCTTTGTGGAGAGGGACCACTGTTGCTGTACGCCACTCTTTGGGTACATATCCTGTAGTAAGGCTGAGATTGAACAGTAGTTTCATGTTTGGATTTAGCTCTTCTTGGAGTTCATGTAGGACGCAGCCCGGGACACTGTCTGGTCCCATTGATGCTGTGTTTTTTGCTTTGGGGAGGGCGGCTCTTACCTGAGCATCTGAGATGTCAGGGGGGCAGCACTCTGCTGGGATAGATATTTGCCCTTTTGGTGGGGAGGGGGAGAAGTTTGCGCTGAACCTGTCAGCTAGGATGTTGGCAATGTCTGTGGGTTTGGTGTATTTTTTGTCATTTTGGACTAATTCTGAGCATATCTGGGAATTCCCACCCAGGTTCCTAACATAACTAAAGAAAGCCTTGTAATTATCCTTAGTGTCCTGTGCAATTTTTCTCTCGAAGCTGGCCTTAGATGATTTTATGAGTGCCCGTAGTTTTTTGCTAATACTGATCAGAGATGCCTTCCCTTTTTGGTATTTTGCTCTATCATGTAGTAGCTTCCAACTTCTGTTGTATAGTTTGTTTATGGATGGGGTCCACCAGACAGGACGCCTGCCTTTGGAGGATTGGGTCTTGGTTTTATTTGGGATTGCATGATCCATGCATTCCTGAAGGTGTTCACAGAATGCGTTTATAAAGGATTCTGCGGTCTGGGCCGTATTTTCCACAGGCCCGGGGGCTTTGAAGGATTCCACCTCAGTTTTGAGAAGTGTGAAATTTGCTTTAGAGAAGTTTTTCACTGTGGTTTACTGGGCAGGGGGTGGGGTTGTCTTGTGACTATCAAGTGAGATTAGTTTATGGTCTGATCTTACCAGTGAGGGATACACTTCTGGTCTGGAGTATAGAGTCCCCATGATGGTGATGATCAGGTCCAGTATGTTTTCCACTCTTGTGGGAGTGGTAACAAGTTGTTCCATAGCATTTGAGTTTATAAATTCTAGGAACCTTTGGGCTAGGGTGTTGGAGCTAGAGTAATGCTCCCAGTCTATGTTTGAGTAGTTGAAGTCACCCAATATAATGGTGTTTGAGAGACCTTCATATTTTCCAGTGTTCTCAGGAAGGCCGAGTGGAGTTCCTGGGTTTGGGAGGGTGGTCTGTAGCAGGCTATAAACTGGAAGGCAGTTTTACCCACTGTTAGTTGCACATGGATAGTCTCTGATGCTTCCTGCTCTGCCACCAACCTGGAGGTGTGGGTATCTTTGACGAATATTTATACTCCCCCTCCTTTTGTGGTTCGGTCCAAGTTTTGGGGCCGAAAAGCATGGTATGAGGTATAACCTGGTAGTGCTGAGGTGCTCTCGGGAGCCTTGAACCAGGTTTCTGTTGCTCCACAGATATCGATGTTCTCCATGCTAAGGAGAGTTTCAAGTGCATGCATCTTGAGGTTTAGACTTCTGGCGTTGAGTAGCATTACTCTTAGTTTCTTATCCCTTGTGATACCTATAGAGGTGGGTTTGTCTTTTGAGCCTTGCCTAAAAAGGCTCTATGGGGTGGCAACAGCCTTTGCCATTATCTGAAAGCCCAGGGGTGACAGGTGCAAGCCGTCCCTAGCGAAGCATCGTGGCTTGTCGAGCATGCCATCCCAGGCTGACAGGCATTGGATTCCCTTTGAATGACACCAGTACTTAAGACAATTGTTGAAATTCATCATCTTGTCTTCATATTGTGGCATCATTCTTGGTGAGGGTAAGATGCTACTCAAGGTCAGGGTCATACCGGCCTGGGCTACATGCTCAGAGAGCTCCTCTATGTCTCTTTTCATGTAGTCTAGGGAGGTACATCTCAGGTCATTCACACCAGCATGGACAATGACTGAGTCATATTTGTACTTGCCTTGGAGTGACCTGAGTGCTTGTGTTATGTCGCAGATCCTAGCGCCCGACAGGCAGCTCACCGTGACCTTCTTGTTCAGCCTGGTGAGTGGGACGTCAGTGTGCCTGACGATAGAGTCACCTACTACAAGTGTATCAGGTGTGTTGTTTAGCCTTAAGGGCTGTGACTGTTCGGCACACTGGCTTTGTGAGCTATGTGTTACACGTGTTTTGTTTTGGGGTAGTGGTTGCTTGGGTGTCTGCTTTGGAGGTCTCTGCTGCTTAGGCAGATTTTTATTTAGAGCCTCCGAGTATGTTTTTGTGTGTTTATATGTTTGGTTTGCTGTCGTGGTAGGTCTATGTGAGACTGGAATTGTAGTGAGTGTGGTTTCCTTCTCCTCCTGACTGGTTACGCCAGTACTGAGTTGAGAGAGCTTAGCCTCCAGTTTGGCTATATGGTTGCATCTCTCACATGTGTTGGAATTTGTTGGGAGGAGGAGAGGGTTGTCTGTGTACATGAGGCAGTTGTAACATTGCCTCAAGATTCCCAGATTCACCAGCTAGACCGGAGAGGAGATTGACAACTGACCTTTGGACATGCTAGAATAGTATTGGGAATTCCTTTATAATTGAAAAAAGGGCCAATGGGGAACAAGGTCCTCAAGGGGAGTTTGTGAGGGTGTAGTGCTTTTAATTTTTTAGTGCTGACTTATATAATTGCTTTAGTGAGCAAGTGCCAGGCTTTAGAGTAGGACTAGGGTGTTTATTATGAGAACTAGATCAGTTCTAAGGGAAAAAGTGAAGAGCAGACTTTGTGGAGCCAAAAATGTTTTAAACCCAATTAAGCGGTGCTGCCCGATGCTGCACTATGCGCAAAATCGCATTAAGTTGCGCTAAAGCGGGTTTTATACAGGGGGACTTGAAAGAGCTCGAAATTGGCCCAAAACGGCCAATAGATTACCAGATTCTTGTGCTGGGAACACTCGTCCAGGGATACATAGGCTGCTCTAAGCTCCCCACTGCCACTGGTGAACAAAGAAGCCTCCCTTTATCCAAGAAAGGAAATGGGCAACACAGGAACTTTCCAAAAGTCCAGAATACAGCAAAGCCTGTATTTGGACTACTCTTGGTCAGGAAAGACGGGAAACAAGGATAATTTTTTTGTTTTTTTTTTCTTTTTTTGCAACAAACAGCAGGAAAATGCAATAAATATGTAACACAGGCTAGTGCAATTGAGTGTGTAGCCTCAACAGGTAAATGCAACAAACAGGACAAACTTTAAAATTGCAGGTGCAAAAACAACTTTAAACAGTTTAAACCAGTTCAAGAAGCAGAAGTACTTGCAGTTTAGCTAGATTGGACAGTCGCCCAGGTAGTAGCAGGAAAAAAAAACACTTTTATCAGGTTAGCAGTCGCTCTTTTAGCCTCTCTGCTGCTAGCACCACTCTGCAGGACCACAAGGAGCTTGGCTGAGTAGCAACAAGCGCAAAAACCACGCCAAAGTGGGTTTTACACAGGGGGACTTGAAAGAGCTAGAAGTTGGCCCAAAACGGCCAATAGACTACCAGATTTTTGTGCTGGGAACACTCCTCCAGGGATAGATAGGCTGCTCTATGCTCCACACTGCCACTGGTGAACAAAGAAGCCTCCCTTTATCCAAGAAAGGAAATGGGCAACACAGGAACTTTCCAAAAGTCCAGAATACAGCAAAGCCTGTATTTGGACTACTCTAGGTCAGGAAATGCGGGAAACAAGGATCATTTTTTTTTTTTTTTGCAACAAACAGCAGGAAAATGCAATAAATATGTAACACAGGCGCACTTGAGTGTGTAGCCTCAATAGGTAAATGCAACAAACAGGACAAACTTTAAATTACAAGTGCAAAAGCACACTAAAGCTGGCTTTAAAGCAGGGGGTTAGAAAGACATAGGAAATGGCCCAAAATGGCCAATAAGCTACAAGTTACTGGGCCGGAACCACTCCTCAAGGGACAGATAGGCTGCTCAGAGTGTGTAGCCTACCAGTTAAACTAAGCAAAAACAAACTTTAAAAGTGCAAAAAACTCAGAAATACAGGCAGGGATGCAATAAAACAACTTTGCAGAGCTTATTTAGTTAAAGAAACAGAGAAGTCTATATATACAGAAAAGCAGCTAAAACACACAAACACTTCAGATGCAGTGCAACCTAGAGCACTTGAGTTGTAGCAATATTAAGGCAATTACAGTTATAATAAATGCTCTGAAATATACTCTATATTTTCAAAATGTTTGAGAAGCACAGTCAGAACACAAGGAGATTCAGGCAAAAAAAAATGTTTTTTTTTTTTTTTTTTTTGAAAGGGAAAAAGGAGAAACAGAAGGCCTTATCAAATGTTCTCTCTGTATTAGGTAGAATGAGCTAATGACACTAGACTGGGAGGAGTGTCACAGATCAGATTTACAGTAGGGGCGGGCAACTGCAAAGCCACCAAGTATAAACAGCAAGACACCAACAGGGAGGGGGGGGGACAAAAACAATAGCCTACAGACAGTAAGCACTAGAGAATGCCACAAACAATTGCCTACAGACAGTAAGCACTAGAGAAAGCCACAAATGAAAGTTTTTAAACAGATAAAGATTTGTAAAGATACAGAATGCTTTTAACTGCAAACAAATCAGTTACTTGTGCAGTTAATAGCAATAAAATACACTCAACAACTAAAAAGCAGGCAATACAAGTGCTATATATTAATTGTTAGAAACAATAATCTGTATAAATAATCACTCACACACAAACACATTTTTACAGTTGCCAGAACCAGAATTAGAACTCTTATATATCTCAGCTAACAGTTGTGGTCAACAACTCTCATCCACTCTGCTAAGTGTGTTTCCATGCAATTGACTATAGGAATGATGCCACAGGTGTTCCACATGCAATTAGCAAGTGGAGGACTCCAATTCATGCACAGGCCATAAATTGATCATGAGCATTACCTACCAAAGTCAATCTGCTGCTTATGCAAAGCAGATGCATTTTTCCACGTCTACCAGAGAAGGGGTGAGAGAGAGAGAGACAGAGGGAAAGAAAGAAGGGAAGAGAGAAAGAGCCAAGCATGTTTGTGTATGATCTGTGAGTAGAAGGAGGTCTCTGAATATTATAATGGTTGCCAATATATAAATGTATCGCTGTGTATTGTCTACAACAACCTCTATGGTGTTTGACAACTGTTGGCCTTGTAATGTGACATTGGGACATATGGGTCCTCAATATGAAAATGTAGCAAAGCCCATTCTGCAATGGATCCTGATATTTCCACATTCACACCAACACCCACACAGGATACTAATGACCATGCCTACACACACTTGCCAGTACTGAGTTTCAAAGCTCTACCTAGCTATGTATTGGTACTATAGTGTTATGCAGTTATCGCAAGCGGCAGGCAGGTTATATGTCGGATGGCTGTCCAAAGTTAACTTTGAAGGTGAGTGACATCAGCTAAAGTGCTAAAGGAGGGGTGAGAGAAGTGCAGTAAGTGTGAATGATCACAAAAGCAGGTGTTAACAAAGGCTCACACACAAACACACACATTTTTACAGTTGTCAGGACCAGGATTAGAATTCCTACCTAATTAGTTTGCTACTCTATGGTATTACACAGTTATCACAAGCGCCACGGCAGTTACATCGTGAATAGTTATCCAAAGGTATTTTTGGAGGTGAGTGACATCAGCTGCAGTGCTAAACGAGGGGTGAGGAAAGTGCAGTAAGTATGAATGATCACAAAAGCAGATGTCAACAAAGACTCACACATTTTGACAGTTGTCAGGACCAGGATTAGAACTCTTACCTAACTAGTTTGCTATACTATGGCATTAAGCAGTTATCGCAAGCGCCATGGCAGTTATATGTTGTAGAGGTGTCCAAAGGTATCTTTGAAGGTGAATGACATCAGCTGCAGTGCTAAAGGAGGGGTGTGGGAAGTGCAGTAAGTGTGAATAACCACAAAAGCATGTGTCAATAAATACTCACACACAAACACATTTTTACAGTTGCCAGAACCAGAATTAGAACTCTTATCTAACTAGCTTGCTACACTAGGGTATTACACAGTTATCATAAGTGCTACGGTAGCTACATGTTGAAGAGCAGTCCAAAGGTATCTTTGAAGGTGAGTGAAATCAGCTGCGGTGCTAAAGGAGGGGGTGAGGGAAGTGCATTAAGTGTGAATGACCACAAAAGCAGGTTTCAGCAAAGACTCACACACATTTTCACAGTTGCCAGAACCAAGATTAAAACTCCTACCTAACTAGCTTGCTACACTATAGTACTACGCAATTAGCACAAGTGCCATGGCAGTTATATGTTGGAGAGTTGTCGGATGGTATCTTTGAAAGTGAGTGACATCAGCTGCAGTGCTAAAGGAGGGGTGAGGGAAGTGCAGTAATTGTGAATGACCACAAAAGCAGGTGTCAACAAAGACTCACACACACTCTCACAGTTGCCAGGACCAGGATTAGAACCCATACCCTACCTAGCCAGTTTGCTACATTATGGTATTACACACTTATCATAAGCACCACAGAGATTATAGGACTGAGATTTGGCCAAAGGGTTATTTCAAGGTGAATGACATCAGCAGGAGTGGTAACATAGTCAATGGGAAGTGCAGTGTGTGGAATGGGCCATCAATCATTCCTCTGGAAACACACACACTCACACTCAGTCACACACAACTTTACATTTGACAGGACTGAGTATACAAATGCTACATTAATACTGGTTTTTACTATTGTGTTACACAGTTATCACAAGCACCACATACACTATAGGGCTGAGGGCTACTAAAAGGAGTGTCTACAGTGACTGACGTCTGCACATTATGGGATATCGGACAATTGGATGTGTAGTGGGTGGGACAGGCCTTATAATGGGATTTTATCTGTCACTGTCTGTCTCTCTTCCCCACATCTGTGTGTGTGTATGTTTGACATATTATAGTGTGTTGGCCTTGGATATGTGTGAGTATTCCTATCCAGTGTGTGCGTGAAGCATACATGGTGTGCAATGTGGTGTGTGTGCTCAGACATCTGCAAATGACAGTATAGTCCACTCTGTTGTCAGACATGGGCTTCATTTCTCTAAGTGTAGGATCATGCCCTGTATGACCTTCTGTACTGAGTGTGTGAATCCATTCCAGGTAGAGTTGTACTCCAGTCCAGGGTTTGGTGTTCTCAACCTACAGATAGCAACCTGTTTCTGCAGGATATCTATAGATAGGTTGACAATATGGAGTCACAATGGGCGACAGATAGGGGGAATACTGTAACTATTGCTTTCTGTGCTGCTTATGTTACATGGTTGGTGTTAGCAGATATATTCAGACATATGTACTGTTTTACATTGTGATGTATTATGTCATTGACTACTGACAGATATAATTATTTGGTCACAGTTATTTACTTGGAAATACAAGATGAATAAAGCTGAGTCCAGTATAGTGGTCTGCAGCCTACACATTCTTGCACACTCCTGCCATTCTGGAGGGGGTAGCTACAGACACTTGCTGATGGGTCTGTGTAAATGGTCCAGTACATTGGTATTATGGTGGCTGAGGATCCCCTTGTTGTACATATATCAACTTAACAGAATGGTCATATCCAACTGTGGCCATACATCTCAGCTGTACAGATTCACACAGGTTACCCAGAGACAGGGCTCATATATCTGGTCAGTTCCCCTTCACACTGTGGTTTACGAGCAGGTTTGTAGCCACCCATTACTGGGTTTGCAAGCAGGGGTTGTATGCACACACATCAGAATTTCAGACTTCACACACTCATGACGTCCATGCATCTATACCCCCCCCCCCAATTTGTTATTCTATCCTTGTCCTAACATTATGCAAGTGATATCTGGGAAGTATTCGTACATCTGGCCCTTCATCCTAGCAGTATTTATGGATAGGCCCCCAGTTCATGCAGTAGGACATCGGGGGCATGCTACTGGGATTTTTCAATATGGCCTTGCATTTGTGTTAGTTTGTTAGTTGGAACCCCATGAGATACCATACATTGGCACTACATGTGAGGCACAGGCCTTTGACAGAGGACTCTAGGCCATTTGGTAGTAATGCAGCCCATCTGTAGCAGGCCAGTGTATTCTGTCACTCCTACATTCCAGGCTGCAAGCTAGTGGATTCCCCTGGGGTGACAGGGTAAGTGCTTGAGGTGTTAATGGCAATAGTTCCTGTACATATTGACCCATTGGTCCAGATGCATGCAGGGTGCTGCTTACAGCTAGGGGCACACCTGCATAAGACATGTCTTCAGCATGCTGCATTCTGTGGGTGTTCCCATACAGAAGTGGGGTCATACTGTACTCATTCCCAACAGCAAGGATATGACCTGTGATAAACCTGTAGCTAATGGTGGGGTGAGCTGAGTGCATGTGTGATATAGAAGCTACTTGCAGCTGACTCACAGATATGCCTGGGACATTCCCCTTATGCTGCCTTGTGCAGGGACATGGGCAGTCCCTCATTACTTCATAACTGTGCCTTTTGTTGTCTGCCAGTGATTGTCCAGACTACATCAGTATTCCATACTACACAGACAACTAATGTGTTGCTAACCTGTATGTACAATTCCAAAGTTGTATGCAGTTGACAGTTAAATTTTATGCATTCTGTTTGGGTCACTTCCACCTGTGTAGCATGTGTATGTATGGACCCACATTCATGCCATGTCCATCTTTCAGACAGTGACAGATATTGAAATCTGGACAGTGAGTATGGATGACTGCTGACATGGGTATTGCTGAGAAGCATTGTGGTTGGCACTGCGGTTGTCAGAACATGGCCCTGTCATCAGTAGTACTGCCCATAGGCCACCAACACACAGCTCTCCATGCCTACAAGCTGACCACTTCCACACAATATTGAACACATGACAACCTAACACATGGACCCCTGCATATTGTATGCATGCAACAATCTGTCCTGTAGATTGGGCCAGCTTGGGTAGTCTCTGCTCCACTGCTATTACACCTCACACTTATATGTTACTGCATTTCTGCATGGGATTGTTGGGGGAGGGGGCACACCTGACAATTTTAAACATTTGATATGACTGTACTGGTATTTCAGGTACTCTGTTGGCTTCCATTTCATTTTGTATTCTGATCTAACATGCAGACTGGAGGCATATCAGTAATGTACAGATCTTAGGTTTTATTGACCTATATTTCAGTTTCAGACTTCTTACCATTCAAAACTGACATACAACTGCCATACCTGTTGCAGTCTGTCTGTGTAGATCTGGAGGGGGCTGTTAACCATTGCCATCAATTGGAGGTCTTAGACCAGCCTTTTTTATGGTCATCTACACCTATCCTGTTGACTGATGCTGGTGGGGGGTATGTGAGCTGCACTGACAAGCATCTGTGTGTCCTATAAACACACATTTGGGCCATGACATGTACTGCATTGGGATTTATCACCTTGTCTAGTACTGCCTAGTATGGTGATAACAGTATTTGTTATGGATTTATGGATTTCATGCTGCCCATATAGGTGTCCACTATCTGCTGCCATCCCATTCAGCCACCTGATTCCCTTGCATGCTTACATCCGTACCATAGATACAATTATAAGAACATACTACTCCATTCACAATTGATAGGAAGACTGACTTACCTTGTGGCTGTGCCAGTATTGAGGAAGGTGTTGGAGGGCTGACTATGTCGGATTCACATAGTACACCCCCTATACATGTTAAAGCACAGGTAGTGTCATGTTTGGCATCCCTTTTACTGTATGTGTGAGTCAGAGAGAGGTGTCATTCCCTGGGTCCCTGCCGTGTTAGTGTATGTGCTATGCGTTGTCTCTTTGCCAAGGCTTGGGCATACTGGGCATGCCTCCTTCTACCTACATGGGCAAGCTCAGATAGTTTCTCCTCTGAGTCACTTTGTGCCTGTGATGGCCTTGGCAATGATGGGGGGCTGTGTGGCCTTGCACCGTGCTGTTCCTACTGCAGCTGTTTCCGCAGGATCATATTCTGTAGCATGGAACATATTATGAATGTTATTGTGCATGTAGCTTGAGAGTACTGCAAGGCACCACTGGATATATCCAGGCAGTGGAACCGTGACTTGAGCATCCCAAACAAATGCTCTATTGTGATTCTGGTTTGTGCGTGTGACAAATTATGGAGTTCTTGTTCGAGTGTGTGTGTATTTCTGAGGGGTGTCATCAACCACGGCTCCAGTGTGTAAACAGCACTCCCCACTAGGTGGCCATATGGGATGTCCCCACTGGCAAATGACTGGTACAGCTGTGTCATATGTCAGATGTGGGAGTCGTGATAGCTTCCAGGGCTGCCAGCACACACATTCAAGATAATGCCCTGGGCATCGAACACGATCTGGCAGTTGATGGACGGAAAGCCCTTGCGGTTTATGTAGACCCTACTCCACTCTCCAGGTGGTGTTTTGATGTGTATGTGCATGCAGTCTATAGCACCCACTACCTCAGGGTATTCTGCTATTTGGTGGAAGAGACGCATATTGCTGGTCAACACCTCACAGGTGTTGAGGAAATATAAGTGCTCACTGGCATGTGCTGACATGGCATCCAGGAACTGGTGGAGTACCCTGGATGCTGATGCCTGTGAGATCCCCATGATATCCCCAGTTGGCCTTTGGAAGGTACCTGTGGCTAGTACTCTTAAGCCTTGGTAGCCACTAGAATGGGTTCCCCTCTGTTGGTTCTCTGTGTGAGGTGTGGCTGGCACAGCTCAACAATTTGCTGTGGAATGTCCCTGTTCCCCCTAAAGCACTCCACAATCTCCAGCTCATGTAGCCACTGGTAGGTTACCCTGAGTCTGTACACTCTTCTCCTTCCCCTCACTGGGGGTTGGTCATCAGCATTCACATCCTCACCACCCACAGCCTCTTGCACATATTGCTGTATGAGAGCGACAGCAGCTCCTAACGTTTTGTTAGTTTTGTCAGGTAAAATTTCTCCATCTGTATACACCGGTGGGGTAGAGTTTGTGAGAAAAACCAGAATGGAAGGGGTTTGCATAGTTTATAGTAGTGTGCTAGGCTGTTTCATGTGTAATTGGCTGATTCTGATACATTTCACTTGCCAGCTATGCCAGTTCCCCTTTTATTGGCTTCCTACTGCTGTTTTCCATTCCCATTGGCTTCCCGTTTAAGCCCCGAATCATGCTGCACATACCCAGTGCTCAGATGTGAACAGAGCTGCTATTTCCTGGGTTTTTTTTTTTTTTTTTTTTTTGTTTAAAACCCGGTGCGCAGCACACACAGCTGTTTAGTATATGTACACAGTGCTCAGAAACATCTGACACACCCCCTCCTTTAGCTGTGGTTAGCTAAGGGCAAATATGATCCACAGAGCTCCAATGAGCTTACAGCAAGCATGACATGCACCCTTATGAAATTATTCAGCTCTTAGACTTGCACTGTTGTATTGCTGCACCTACATGGTTGGGTGCAAACTAACACTGAGAGGAAATATGTGATTCAGTATCAATCCCCTCATTTGCAGTTACCACGCTCATAATCAGCCTTCCCACTTAGCAACCACTACTCTCTGGTATTGTTGTCTTATGCATGCCATTGACTATCATGGCAAAATGCTGACTTGAGTTTAAAAGCTTATTTCCAACTTTTTTTCTTATTTTTGGACCGATCCCATTTGCTCACCGCTGCCCTACGCTAAAACAGACGAAATCGGCCAAAAAAGTTTTTTTTTTATAATTTTGCAGCTATTTATCATGCCAGTGGCCATATAATTAGCCATTGGCATGCCTACTCCATTAAATACATGCTTTATTTGGAGCTGTCATGTCTCCGTTTTGTAATTTGCAGAAATGTATTTGGTTAGTAACCGAATACATTTCTGCAGGTTACACTATTCCTGCACAGATGCCTGCCTGCTTCCTGGATCACTAATTCACCTCATTTGCATGGTTCTCACCTGCAAATGGGGTAATTAGCATATAGCAGTGGTATCCATGCAGGAATAGTGTAGGAGCGCTAGTGCGTGTCCCGGGAGCTCATTCCTGGATCACTCATAGGCCATATTGCATGCAGCAGCTCTTGCACCATTCCTGCACACAGTGCAGAGCTTGCTGAATCCTGTGGCCTGTCAGAAACTGTATTGTCATTCTTATTAGATTTTTGATTGTCTTCTTTTTCTTTTTCTAAGTCTAAACCCAAAATTGGTCTAAATCTATCATTCCTCCCTTTATTAACATCTTCTTTTACCATTTGTATTAATTTTAAGGGGTAATTCCTTTCTAAAAATAAATTTGATAAAAAAATCACATTCTGCTTGAAAATATGAATCATTTGTGGTCATTCTACTGACCCTGACATATTGCCCCTTTAGAATACATTTCTTTTGAAAGAACGGATGTGCACCAGTAAAGTGCAAATAGGTTGGAAAAAGTATCTTTCTTGTATATTTCAGATTTAAAGCCCCCATCAAATTTTTCTATAAAAACATCTAAATAATTAAATTTGTCATAGGACATATTATAACTGAATTTTAAAAAGCTGGTAGATTCTTCCAAATATTTTATAAAATCCCAGAGTTTACTCTCCATGTCAGTGCAAAACAGACATATGTCATCTAGGTACTGTTTATACAGTACCCAGCTTGATATAAATTCAGAATCAAGAATAAATTTCTCATCCCGTGTTTTTAACATAATGTTGGCATATGTAGGAGCACATGGAGCACCTATCACTACTCCTTTTAACTGTTTGAAGAATTCTCCACCATAAAAATTTTAATTATTTTTTAACACTGATTCAATTAATTCTAGACTTACCTTGAAGTCATTTAGTTTTCACTTTTTTTCTTTTACAAGAGCCTCTTTAAACATTTCCAGTCCTTCATCACGAGGAGTACATGAAAATAAATCAATGATATCAATAGTGACAAAAATGATGTTGCCATTATGTGTCCCTTTATTTATACTTTGTAGAAAATCCCATGAATCTTTTAAAATCTTTCATCCATCCATAACTTTTTTGATATAAAATCCAAATACTTGGCTATAGGGGATGTTTTCGAGCCCTCTGCGGACAATAAAGGCATTAAAAGTGGGTCATTTTCATCTTTATGCACTTTTGGTATGCTAAACATGGTGGGTATTTTGGGACTTTCATTATTCAAACAGTGGTAACTATTTTTATCAGTTGACCCCTCAAGTAGAAAATAATTTAATATTAGGTCAATCTTATTATAGGCAATATTCATTTGTTTTTTGAAACCCTTAAATATTTGTTGGTGCTACCAAAAATGTCCATCATCTTTCCTTAGGGTACTGGTTAACAAACCTTTAAAAGTGATTATCAAGAAAGGAAAAATTTGAAGGACATGTTAGAAAGCAAACACGGAGACAAAATTGAAGGGAACATTAGAAGGAAAGGAACATTTAAATGTGGGACATGTACACAGTGTGCTTATGTTATTAATAGAGAAGCAATTTATATTAAACAGAAAAAGGAGAATAGAAGGTACGGTATATTCGAACTGTAACAATACAGGCATAATATACGTAACTTTATGTGACATCTGCAGAGCATTTTACGTGGGAAAAACAGAAAGAATGCTTAAGAAAAGAATATATGAACATAACTGACATATCCACTAAAAATTACAATAATGCTTTATACAAGCACACTAAAGAATGTGGAGAAGCAAAGTTTTTATTCTTTGCACTTGGGGGGGGTTATAAATGATGTTAGGGGAGGGCCTTGGGAAACTAGTATAGAATATAAGGAGTTACTATGGCAAGTAACTTTAGAAGCTAATGTTTTCCCTGGCATTAATGATACCATCTCCTTATTACCATTACTTAAATTGAAAGCCTGCTAAACTATAGTGTTCTTTATATACACAAATAAAAAACTTTGCGTCAATTACAACCCCCCAGACAAGATATTTAGTTCTTTGTTCCTTGGTTCTTTATCATTTTAATAAATTTTAATAACCTTTGGAGCTTTAAAGATATAACACTAGAGGGAGCTCAAGCGTTGGTAGCAAAAATATAAAAAAATGGGTTCACAGTTTAAAATATTATATAAATGGTTATTAGTATGTTTTAGAATTAGTTTATGGTTTAAAATATTTAGTGAGTGAGAATGAAACCTTTTAACAGTATAATTCAACAGTATTTTTGTTTTAGAATGTTTTAACAATTTTATTTATATTTACATAATTGATTGTTATGAAACGATTAAAGGGAAATTATGACAAGATGTAGGTCAATGACTTCTGTATTTAAACGGTGAGAATTTGGGTTTATAACATCTGTTGAAGTCTTCCTAGATAAGACGAAAATGCAGTGATAGCAGTTTATGCATTAATGAGTGGTGTATTTATACAGCCGATTAGTGTTTAATAAAGGTGTTCATGGATTTTACACTTGTTTGGATCACCCTTCTTTTCAGTGCCCAGTTTGGTTATTTTTTTGTTTTGGTTGTGTGGTTTGGGCATTTTTCCTCAATTTACTTGGTGGTTTAACTTTCTATTAGAAACTCATTTACACATTTGAGCAAATGCAGCACCTTTCTGTAAGCCACACCCAATGCTTAAACAATTTCAAATGTGTTTTTTCTTTTCCAAAATGCAAGCTTCCTCAGGCAGTAACTTTCTTTGAACATAGGCTGAGATTCAGAAAAGTGCTTTCAAGGTTGTGTAAAGAGCCTATCCAGGTAGAACAGTTTATGCAATTGCTGGAAATGTGATTCATTGTGATGTTTAGTCACAGTGAAGAATATCTTATTATTAGCTAATTTGCATGTCTCTTATTCAGTCCTTATTACAGCTAGTGCAAAAATTCACTTTAAAACAGTAATTTCCTCTGGTAGCCCATGCGTAACATTGACGCAAGTAGCACCCCTTACATTCTCACACACATATATATAGATAACCACATGTGCACACACACACACACACACACACACACACACACACACACACACACACACACACACACACACACACACACACACACACACTTGCACTCAATATCACCCCTCATACAATTTGTCAGAGTCATGGACCCATTCATACATACACGTACAAACGCACACTTAGTTATCTTACTCCATTCATTCCCCTAAGACACACACATACAGACACACACGCACGCACACACACACACACACACACACACACACACACACACACACACACACACACACACACACACACACACACACTCACCTCTCCCACCACTACCTCTCCACTGAACTTCATTAAACTTACCAACAGACTGGTCTATCCCATTGACTACAATATGTCATTGCAGCACTCTGGTTGAATTAATTTATCTCAGCTGGCTGTGCTAATTAATGTAGTCGAATGATTCTCTGAATCAGTTGGTTGAGTAAATGGGTTACCACAGGTATTTCTCAGGGAGAGCACATGGCTAATTAACATTAGCTGCTCCCACAGAATTTTTTATTTTACATCATGGCATTTGCGATCCCCACCCTGGTGATTCTTCCAAATGTTAAATCACTGTGTTGGGCTTGTCTCTGTATTGGAAAGGGTTACTGCTAGGAGTTGTCTATTCATGGTAGGGCTTACTGCTTGCAGTAACCTTTTCTGAACCCTAGGCACTCTCATTATTTATTTCACATAACTGAATATCTAACACTACTTATTGCAAAGTTTTCTCTACACAGATTTTTAGCGGTACACTGCAAACATTAAACCATAAGTGCTTCATCAGTAAGCTTGATTTTTGCAAGTTAAATAGATCTTCGAAGAGCTTGTTTCCTTGCTTTCCTGTGTGAAGTATAAAGGCATACAGGAACCATACAGTTCATTGTAGCTAAGCTCATCAAAAATCATTTCATCAAGATTTATCCCATTTATCTCATCGTGTTGAGATCTCAAATGTAGTTGCTAGGGGAGCAGAGAAAGATCCCCACATTTACCATGTTACTGAGACCAAGCCCTTGTAAAATATTTAGGATATGTTAATATTTTCTTTTCATTTATTCCACTTTTGAAGAGATGAGTTGTTATAAAATTCCACATTGTTCTCTAGCACAACCTCACAAAATCAATATATGTGTGCATCTGTCCAAATAGTTGAAGAATGTGTGTGTGTGTGTGTGTGTGTGTGTGTGTGTGTGTGTGTGTGTGTGTGTGTGTGTGTGTGTGTGTGTGTGTGTGTGTGAGAGAATATTCCACATATTTTCCCAGTTCTGAAAATGAGGTAAAAATGAGACATGAATGTTACCTTTTATTTGGCGCCTTTGATATGTTTTAATCAGTTATCAGTAATCTGTGGCATTCAAGATTTGCATCAGGTCCAGAAAAACAGATACAGTTGCAATCAATAAAATTGAAAAATTGTTTATTGTAAACAACATTGGTATTATTTCAGTGCAGCATACCCTCAAATGAGCAGTTCAGCATTCAGCAGTTAGTAAAATTATAAGTTATGTACTTACCATAACTTGGTACCTGTGTTGCCTTCTTTCATTCTTCCTCACGGTTGGGTTATGGATCCAACTCAGAGATCCAACTCAGCTGCATTTTTGCAGATTAGGATCCAAGTCTTGAGCTCCTCCCACTTCCCACAAAGCACTGTGACCTGACTAACTCCCTCAGATTGAGTTTGATGCTCAGCTGATAGAGAGCAGAAAAGAAAAAAAAAGAAGTACAAATTAAGAACCAGATGCTCAGAACTAGGAACATCAGTTCCTAAAAGGTTCTCTCCAGGTATTCTGGAGCACTAGGGAGAGGGTTGTGTGGGAGGCAATATGAGGAGGAATGAAAGAAGACAACACAGATACCAAGTTATGGTAAATACATAGCTTATAAATCTGATGTTGTCTCTTTCATTCCTACACACAGTTGGGTTAGAGTCCCCAACTATACAACTCCTGGGTGACCTTATGAAAGGATATGCCAGATCACTGCCAGACTGAAGGAAGCCTGGCTCCTGGAAACAATGTCTAATTTGTAATGCATGACAAAGGTATGAGATTTTCACCAACTGGCTGCAGCACAGGTATCATGTAAAGATGCCCTGGAAGAAAAGATGGAAGACGAAGACATAGATCTAGCTGAGTGGACCTTAGGGGAAAGAGGTAATTGTAATCCATTCTTGCCATAGATCAAAGTAATACAGTCTGTTATCCATTTGGCAAGAGAAAATTTTGAAACTGCCTGACCTAGGCAGCTATGAGTCAAAGACACAAATAATTGGTCTGGTTTCTGAAATGGCTTTGTCCTATGAAGATAAAAATGCAGCTACCTATGAACATCAAGCAAGTGTAACAAATGTTCTCCTTCATTAGAGAAAAATAGGAAGAAAACTGGTAGTTGTATGGTCTGGTTGAGGTTTGACTCTATAGCTATCTTAGGCATGAAAGAGGGATTAGTATGAAGGGACACCTTATCTTTGTGGAAAATTGTGTAAGGAGGCTTAGAAGACAATGTCTGGATCTCAGAAATTCTCTTTGCTGAAGTGATAGCAACAAGAAAGGCAGTTTTCATGAAAGAAACTTTAATTCACAGTTGCTAGCTGGTTCAAAAGGTTTTTGAATTAAACCTTGTAAGACCACAGTGAGATACCATGATGGGGAAGGATCTTTAGCTGGACATCTGAGGAAGAAGATTCCTTTGAAGCATGCTTTGCAGAGTTTAGATGTTGCAGGATAACTGAAAACATTACCCGAATGGAATTTAGAGGTGGCTGCCAATTGAAGTTTGATAGTAGAGAAACTGGCCCCTCCTTCTTTGAAAAGAGACACAGGGTAGAAAAGGATAGCAAATATTGGATCTGAAAATGAGTCAATGTTCTCTTTAGATGCCCACAAAACAAATCTCTTCCATTTACTCCATTAGACTATCTTGGTAGCTGGTATCTGGGAATAATGTATCAGACAGGGGGAAACAAGCCTGGACCTTCGAACAGTCACTGGAAGTGTAGAAACCAAGTGAAACCGGGTGAAAAAAGAGGTCCTGTTTGGGTTCCAGTATCCTTGGAAGATATTTCAGGTGAGACCAGAAGAAGGGGAGCCAAATATTATGAGGCCAATAGGGGGCAATGAGGATTACTAAGGATTTAGATATTTTGCTTTCTGAAGAAACTTTGGGATCAATAGTAGAGGGAAATAAGTGTAGAAGAGACTGGGGGGGCAATCATGAATCAGAGCATGCCTTGGGGACTTCCCCAGAGGGGGGAATCAGAGCAAAGTAGTTGCTGCACTTGTTGTGGGGGATGCAAACAGGTCACAACAGGGATGGCCTCAGTAGCTGAAGATCAAGTCCTCTTGTGATTGGTTGAGGGATGACTCATAATGGGTCAAAATGGATTTGCTGTGCTTGTCTAACAGGACATTGGATTTCCCCAGTATGTGAGTTGCAAGTAGAAAATGGTCCGAAGACATCGCTCATTCCCAAACCCTCATGGCCTCTCTGCACAATGTGTAAGAGCAGGTTCCTCCTTGTTTGTTGATGTACCATACCTGTGACATGTTGCCTGTATGAATTGCAATAGTTCCTAGAGGAAGAATGTCCTCAAAGGCTTGCAATGAAAGGAAGACTGCTCTCATCTCCAGAACATTGATATGCAATCTGGTCTCCACGTGGGACCATCTTTCCCTTGGAATGCACCTCTCACCCCAACTAGGAAGCATCCATGATCACTGTGGTTGAGGGGGAAGAAAGGAGGAAAGGTCTGCCTATCATCAGGTCATCCAACAGTAACCACCACTGGAGATGCTTTCTGCAAACAAAAGTCAATTTGATAGGAACAGAAGAGGCTGGTAGAGACTAGACCATTGATCAGCCAAAGTCCATTGAAGTACAGGCATAAAATACCTTACTAGAGGGACTAATAGAATGGCAGTAGCCATAGATGCAAGAGCCTGAAGTATCAGCCTTGCCAATGGAGAAGACCAGTTTAAGACGGCTCGACCATGATCTCTCAAAGTTTGAATGGAATTCTGAACTGGAAATGGGTTCAACTTTGTCAGGTTTAGGGTGATACTCAGATGGCTGGCAAGGTTGAAGAAGTCATTCCTGGCCTGGAGTTGTTGATTCCTGGTTGGGACAGTGAAGAGCCAGTCATCCAGATATGGAAACACTCAGAATCTTTGCAGTCTCAGGTGACCTGCAACTACCACCATGCATTTGGTAAACACCCCTGGGGCTGTGGTGAGTCCAAAGGGCAGAGCTCTGAATTGAAAGTGACTGGCTCCCAGCCAGAAGTACAAATGACTTCTGAAGCATTCTGTCTAATTTGATGTGACAGTACACATCCTTTAAGTCCACAGAGCACATCCAATCATCCTTCCACAGCAACAGTAGAATGGACTAGACTGCAACCATTCAGAACTGTCCCTTCTTTATGAACAAATTCAGTTTGCTTAAATCCAAAATGGATTGTAGGTCCCTGGTTTTCTTTGGCACTAAACAAAATGAGAGTAAGCTCCAAATCCTATTTATTTGATCGGGACCTCTTGGATGACTATTTTTTGCAGTAGATTTAGAATTTCTGCTACTGCATACTCCTTCTGATTGGGTGGAACATCTGGGTCTGTCTTTGATCTCCCTGGTGGAGGAAGGAGAAAGTGAATATAATAACCTCTGGATATAATCTTTTGTCTTATGTTATATCAGTCCAGGCAGTAGGGTGCAGGGAAAAATGAACACCGACTACCTCCAGAGATGATCAGTTTGGCAGCACTTCAGGAGCACTGATAGGGTCTATTAGAGAAAGGTTCCCTGACTCCCTGATTCTGCAGACCCCCTCTACCCATGGGTGGCATCTCAAATTGAAACCTTCTCTTCTGCCTCTAGAGGAAGGATCCCCACACTGATCCTGGGAAGACCCCTGAGATTTTTGGAACCAGGTTGTCTTTCCATTGTACTGTTTTCTAGAAAAGGTGCACTGAGGAGTTGAAAACTTGACTCCAATGGCAGACAAGGTCTTCCCTTTCTCCTCACTGTGGGATAGGGTCTCTTTGACTGATGGACCACAAAGGAAGGATTCATCAAATGGGGCATTGACAAAGGATCCCTTAAAAGGTTCTGTGAAATCACAAAGCCTCATCCAGGCATGTCTCTGAATACCAATGTCTGAGCCGACTGCCCATGAGGAACCATCCGTGGAGTGGGAGATAAGCCTCGTGGAAGAATTGGACAAGGAGAAAAGAGCTGTCAGTTGGGGAGAGACCTTTTTGAAGTCCTTCACCAACAGGATCTCTGCCAGAGAGTCTAAGAATTCCTTCACCAGTTCCCTGTGTAATAGAGTAAAGTGTGCTAGGTAGTTTAATACTTTCAGCAAATAGGTGACCGAGGCGTAAACATGCTTACCAAATCTGCTCATTGCTCTAGACTCCGTATTCAGTGGATGGACAGTGGATCTCTGCTCAGCTAGCTCCTTTTTGGTAGCTGCTGCCACAACCATAGCATCAACTGGAACACCGTTGGTCCAATATGGTCTGTCCTTAGGGAGAGATAAAAACTTATCTGGGCATTTGGGAATCAGTTCAATAGAGTCTGACTCCTTCAAAGCCTGGGGAAACACCAAATCCACAAGCATGTTGGCTGAGGGGACCACCCAGGATGTAGACTGGCCTGTACTGAAAGCCTCCAAAAACACAGATTCTTCCAAGGAAGGAGGCTGAGCTGACCAACCACGTCTCTGCCTCAGCATCTCTAAAATGTCTCCAAAGGAGATGCCCTCTTGTGGTGATCTGAGGGATCCTTCCCCTTCATCAAAGTCCATGTCCAAAGTGACAGACTCCAAAGGAGAGTTAGTGTTTCTCCTTTTGCATGTCCTCTCATGAGGAATCTTCTCTGTGGGATGTAAAGTGGAGGTCTGAGAAGAAGATGGGACTCCCTCTGGGGGAAGAGTTTGGGGGCTAGTCTGGACAGGCTGACTGTGGGCAGATATGACTGGCTCAAGTTTCTGATCCAAGGAAAGTCAGGGGAAGGGTCATAGCTGAAAGAGACCAGATCCCTATGGCAAAGGAAGGACCTTTCTCCAACTTGGAATGCTGAGGGATCCAAGGAATCCCTCCCCAGTTCCACAGGAGCCAAGGCTACTGAAGAAGAAAGG
Organism: Protopterus annectens; assembly: GCF_019279795.1. Classification (NCBI taxonomy): domain Eukaryota; kingdom Metazoa; phylum Chordata; order Ceratodontiformes; family Protopteridae; genus Protopterus; species Protopterus annectens. The sequence goes on along the minus strand of NC_056741.1, from coordinate 988,909,392 downwards.
GCAGGAATCCCCAAGCCTTGAGTTCCAGGTAGATTTGAACACAAGCTGTCTAGTGCAGAAGCACTGAGAGGAAGAGATTGCTCCAACATAGTGGGAGCTGAACTCCTCCCCTGAGATCCTATGAGGACATCTTGAAACCCGCTTCGATCTGACAACAATGGAAAAGAGGAAGTCAGGGCGACGGTCGGAGTGGAGGAAGGGTAGCTCCTCATAGTCAACCATAGCTCTCTCAGTTGGCTATGATCCTGAGACTCCAATACCGAGGGATGTATCCAGGAAGGATACTGAGTTTGGTGGGAAACACTGGCATATCCCATGGACAGAGCAGAGAAGACCCCCCCAACTGGAGCGGAGTCTTGAGAATCTTCCTGATCATCCTGTCCACATCGACCTCTGACAGGCTCCTTGAAGGCCTGAAAGAAGCCACTGGACAGTAGCCTGGAGTGCCTGCCAGGTGTCTGCTCCATCCTGAGGGAAGAAGCAGTCTCAATGCCCAGCACCAGTGAGGGACCTCTAGCTACTGGATCCATAGTCTTAGGATCTGAGGTGGAAGGAGCAGCTTCAGGAGAACTGGTGATTAGACAAGTACTGGTCAGATCTGCCAGAGCAGATGTCAGTCTAAGATCTGAGCCTGTCAGATACGAAGGGCATGGCATTTGGGAGAGTGGCTGTGAAGATGCCCTTGAGGATTTGTGAGGGTGCTTCTTGGAGATAGAAGACCCTGCCACACTCTTGGAGGGGGTTTAAGCCCCTGGAGAGGAACTTGAAGCAGGCAGGAGGCCTTTAAGAATTAACTTTTGTTTGCAGTCGGCGAAAGCCCTAGGATTGACCTCTCACAGAGAGTGCAAGCTGACCGCAGATTTTTAAAGCCAAGACAATGAACACATACTGTAAAGTATGTGTATCTGAATGCAGGAATTTTTGGCGACATTTAGAGCACCTATTAAAACTTGTAGGTTTAGCTGACATATTACCACAAGCACAGAGGAAACAATTAAAAACACCCCACACGGCAACCACAAAAAACACTGTATCACTATACAACAGAACTATACAAATCAGCTAAACAAGCAAAAAATATGTATCTTCTTTTTTTTTCATATACCAATAACAATAACCACAACAGCCGGGAAGGGGAAAGCCTAAACAAATGGCTAGAAGAGGAAAAAGCATGATAAAGCCCAACTGCCAAGCTAGAAGAAAAAAGGGAAGGATTCTAACCTTACTCTACCATAAAATGGAAGGAAAAAGAATGCAAAAAGCACTCATCTGAAAACCTTGAAGAAAGGTAGCAAACAACTTGGCAAAAAGCTTGACAAGATCTGGAGACTCAATAACCACATCTGACACTGCTGGCAGCAAATGAGATATGAGAGAGTTAGTCAGTGGACAGTGCATTGTGGGAAGTGGGAGGAGCTCGAGACTTGGATCCTAGTCTGTAAAAATGCGGCCAAATTGGATCTGAGGGTCGGATCTGTAACCCAGCCATGAGGAGGAATGAAAGCGACAACATCAGATAGTAAATGAAACTACTTGTATTCTTCTAGTCTCATCCCAAAGAAGACTCTCTTAAAGGACCCAAACTCGGCTTTTGCTTACATATTACTACAAAATAATTGATGCCTTTGTTTGAAAGTATAACACAGTAGTTGCTAAAAGTTTTATAAATGCATAATTATGCATCTTTTGTGTTTTTCAGTTGCACATGTCTGTTGAGTGCTATCAAAGGATTTTCAGTTTCACATGTCTGTGGAGCACATTCAAAGGACAATGACAATGGACTGAGCAGTTTCTTGCTTGTTGGTGTCAGTGGGACTTGACAAAGTAAGATATGCAGATTAACTTTCCTTACACCATCATATACCTGCATTATCTCATATATGCAGTAAGTATGCAAATGAGACAATGCAGCCCTTTGTGTTATTCACAACACAGACCTTAATGGACTACAAACCAATATGATACACATAACATTTAGGACTGTAGTCATAGACAGATAGCATGGAGGTATTCACACAGCATCCAGAACATTTGGTACTGCTGATATTTCAGCATGACTTGGTTAAGTTGCATACCAAACTTGGAAACAATAAACAATGGCCAATTTGCACAACTTAAAGTAGAATGGCCTAGAATCATGCAATGTACACTGTCATGCTAGCAAACAAACACTTATCTCCACCCACTACGAGTGGTGTGAGAATACCATACCTGTACTTTTAAAGCCAAGGTTCAGCAGATATTTACAATAGGCATGTATTTAAAACAGCATTGCTCTGCACACATGTTGAACAAAGCCAATTATTTTATGAATTGCTTTTTCATATGACTGAGAGGGAGGAATCCGGCATTATTGCTAACAGGTCCACCAGTGCACTGCCATACCTAAACATATAAGAGGCATAGTTTTGGCACTATTCATATTGCTATGTCCCTATAATAAGCACTGCACAACAGAATGCAATGTCTTAACATGTAGGTGGCATATGAAGTGAGCACAGAAGATGACATCCAGTCATGATATGACCTACTGTTCCTAAAGAAATGTCATAAAGGACACCTGCAAAATGTAGAGGGGTACCTGAAAGATCTACATTCATAATGACTTTCCCCGTATTAATATCCAGCATTGCAGAAAAAATATCTCTAAGCAGAAGATTGATGCAGACTGACTTTCATATTTCCTATTAATTTCACCATGCAAATGGAAATTTGTAGAAGACTGGAGTGCTAGGAATTGTTAGGAGAATTTGCTTTTCCCTTCTTACTGATTATATATATTTTAAGTGTGCATTTTGGGAATTATAATACAGTGTATGGTGCCAGTTTATATGTTGCACAGGCACTGTAGCCATAGATGAAGTGGGCAGCTGTGGCACGAAACATAATCAAGACTTTGGGAATTTTCCCTGCTATGAGACTTAGATAGATAATGGCTGCACCATGGCCCAGATTGCTTGAGTTCAAATAGCACCATGAACATTGCAAAAACATAGCAGGAGAGGGTAGAGGTGAGTGACCAGTGCTAGCTCGCCTACCTGGGATGGAGAAAGAAATATGGTCTGGTAGATGCTTCACCATATGCAAGCAGAGGTTTATAGGTGATGAACTTATAACAATCAACAAGAAGCAGCAGGTGGGGCTTTATAGCTAATAATGGTATCACCCATTAGGAAGAGGCAGGGAGCCCTGATGTGCAGGGAAAGAATGTAGTAGTTCCTGCCAGTGACAGCAGTCCTCCCAACTGCTTCCAAGCAGAGGAGGCTAAGGCCTTACTAAGAAGTGTCCTAATTGTTCACATTGCTAGAAACAAGTGAGGGCACAAATGCACTAATAGCAGTCATGATGATGGAACCTTCCTATCACTTGTTGCCTGCATGCTGAATGGTCCACAGTGGTGACAGATTACACAAGATGATGCCCAGCAGGAGAATGGATGTGGTCAGCAAGCCATGAGGTGAAAAATGACCTAAAAAGACTTTTGCATTAGTACCTTTCAACCTCTTAGTGCAGAAAATCTGGACAAAGCCTAAAATGATGGGGGAACAAATAGAGACAGATTTTAAATATTGCTCTTACAAACTTAAAAAGTTGATAGAATGATAGGTTTTGCATTAACATGCATTTCTGAAGGATGTGGAGTCTTGAACTCAAATGTTTGTCATTATTTAATGACTTCAGTCCTCAACTATTTGCCAGAAAGGTACAGATTTTAGGAGGAACACACCAAAAATATGAGGCAAAAATCTGGACATTCTGCAAAAATCTATACAGTTGAGAGGTATGTATTATATTCTGCCTATAATGTAAGTATACCAGATTACACTTTGTAATCCTGTAGTTGTAGAACAGGTAGTACTGGCACCTCATAGCAATACTTTATTTGCATTAGTTCTCAGCTGGGATATTGTCTGTGCAGATTTTGCATGTTCACCTACCCCTGGCTAATCTCTCATACATTTTCTCCCTCTTTCTCCTCATTCTTTCTATACAGTCTACCTTCAAGAGTTTCTTGTACAATCATTGTTTATCTAAACTAACACTACCTAAGTTTAACAAACAGCCCCATAATATTCTTCTCATCTATTAATCCACCCCCCCCATTTTCTATAACTATCCTGTCACTGTATCTCTATAATGTGAATAACATAAGCACTCCATAAATTAAGTTATAATATCTATAACTATTGACTATATTGTAAAGAGTATTCTACTCATTGCTCTGATATCCTAAGGCCAGATTGTATTGGAAGTATTGTATGTATATACGATTGTCTCTTCTGCCAATGTTTTAATACTTGTTCAGCAATTATAACTACTTATTAAATCATAGAGATCTTACAATAGATTGTACAGATATACTAAGACCAGGTTATATAACTGACATATGTCTGATTTCCTCTGATAATGTTTCAAACACTGATTTGTGCTATTTCTTCAGAAGTAACTGTATTTTTTTGTTTATGTATGTACATTGTAAAAGTGTTTTACCTTTTATTTTCTATATACATTGTAGTATGTACTATTGGAGCTTTCTCTCCCTGGACCTCTGCTGAAAATGAATTCTTCTTATCCAGATAAACTATTCCATCCATCTGTCCTCAACCCCTTTCATTTTACACATGGGGTTGGGGTGTCACTTCAACAGTGAAAATTATCTCAAGCCAAGGTTTACTCCACCAGGTGGCTAGCCCTGCTGCAGTAGTTCATCTGTACCGCTCACTTGCGCACACACACACACACACACACACACACACACACACACACACACACACACACACACACTTGCAATTACAGACAGTTTACAGCAGGGAGGACATGTGGACTCCACACAGAAGGCACCCCAGTAGAGAATCCAACCGGACAACTTCTTGCTGTGAGGTGAAAACACTAACCACTGCACCACTGTGGCCACTCCCCACCCAGATGGACTATTCTGATAAACAAATGTCAAATAAAATAAAATACAATAAAATCATGTGGCTTCCATAGTTGATTTCCTTTTGCATTTCAAAGACATGCAGCTAGGTTGATTGGGAATCTAATTTGTTCTGTAGTTGTGAGAATGTGCATGTGTGACATGAAAGAAAGACCTGGCAACATACTTCTGTCCCCACCACCACTTTGCCTTGTAAATTCTGACAATAGTTGTAGCTGTCCACGGGGTCAGTCTAGGAAATGGTTGTGACTTGTAAGAGAGAGAGAAAGAGACATACTTCTTGAGTTATCACTGATCTCCTGCAGTGGTTTTCTACTCAGGTACACCACAGTCAATCCACAACTGATAGCTAGAATCAGGTTTATGAATTGTGGTAAAGTTATAATTATGTACTGTTTCCTGGTTATAGCTAGAAAGTAATATTGTATAACAGATTTTTTCAGACAGATTTAAATACAATTTATATGAGTTAGAATAGCTCAAAAGTATAACATCAATTCGCTTATGCTACTAGGGACCATGAAGGAAGTATAACTGAAAATTATACAGCCATAGTGATGTCATTTCTTTAGCAATCAAGTTAATGTAGGTAATGTTAATATTTACCAACAGTGTAGAGCTGTAATTCTGTACTCCCGTGTATGTTAGTCATGACACATGCAATACTGACTTCAGAGTCCATTTTTCCCTCCAGAATACTTGTAAATCTTTGCCATGAGATGACAGAAGACACACTGAAGACTTGGCCATGGTTTGTAATGTTCTGACCTCCAACTATCCAATCAGCTTTAGGCAAAGGGTTGGCATTGGCCACGCACTGGCAGATGACATTTGTTTCATTGTAGGTACAGTTGGACTCGGGTAAAATAGTCGGCTCAACTGTAAAAAAATAAAAACATCAACAAATAGAAAGTGAAATAAAAATGAAAATCTTTTAATGAGATTTTAGATTACAGCTACAATGACTGCTTTGTTTTCTAAAAGAAGAAATTTAATATGTGGTTTGATTGCAGTGAAACCAGTTTCATTTGGGAAATACATATGATTAAGATGTACTATTATACTATCTTCAAGATGAAAGATAGAGCAAGATACATAGATGCTCTCAGAGCTTAATACCACATGCAGAAAGAAAGCAGTGTTGGCCTGTGTATTAACAGATATGCTGTTTATTAACATCAGTACTATCTGTAGCTGTCAGTATATGGTCAGTTATGGTCAGCATGCTACAGAGTGAAATGTATGCGGCAGTGATCACTGGATCAGTAGGCTGTTCATATCATTCATTTCAGTGATGTGATAAACATAAAATACACTGACACGGTACTCAGAAAATGACAACAAGATGGGGATGTAACAGAGTAGTACTGTACCTCAATGGTGAAAATACTGCACCCCAGTGCTGACAGTAATACAGAAATTGCTCGGGTGGGATAATCAGTGTGTTATAAGTATGCAAAACATTACAGTGGATGCACCCAGCACATTTTACAGCACTGATAGCTGTAGGAGGGGAATTAGCATAGCAAGATAAGAGCATAAAATATAGCAAGTAATGTATTCTTCAATCCTATAAGGCTGTTAACTTAGTAGGAAGGAGACATGAACACACAAAGGTGCACAGCATAGCAGAATGTATGTCTTAGAGCGTGGGGACACATTTAGTACTGTCTTTCTTTCAAAATATACATTTATTAATACAAATAAGCTCACTGGACAGAAGTGTCCCTTTTCAAGGATGGCCCAGGTGCACGGCCTGTTTAAGTGGCTTTCTCAGAGTTATACAGAAGGAAAATGGAGGAATAAGGAAGAAACTTGCTGTGGGCAGTATACTATAAAGCCTACAGCTAGCAGATGTGGTACTAACCAAACATTCATATAGCTGTGGTAAATGGGGACACATCTTTGTGTGTGTGTGTGTGTGTGTGTGTGTGTGTGTGTGTGTGTGTGTGTGTGTGTGTGTGTGTGTGTGTGTGTGTGTGTGTGCGCATGTTTGTGTGTGTGTGTGTAACTATGTATGTGATAGTTTAACTAGGACACAGCAAAAAGCAATACATTGCAGAAAATATTTGACCTCTTTTTGCCTCAGTATCAGTTCATGCATACATGTCCACATTTATATCTGATTGTTAGTGACTGATGACACTGTTCTAACTCATTACAGATCCCTTTTGGGTTATACTGCAGGAAGTACAGCCCATGCTTGTTTGCCAATGCTTCTATTTAGCTGCTGGGGTATTGAATTAGCAGCTAAAGTCAGCCTGCAGTGCTTTGTTTACATGAGTGTGCATGCAAACGTTTTGTGTTGTGTACATATGCATTTTTTGGATGTGTTTGAATTAGTGGAAAAGTGCTTTCTGCAAGGGATGTTCACAGCTTCAGTACTATGTTGCAGTGGTAATCCAGTGACTTCTTTCTAGTTAGACAACCTCTTGGCATGTATTGTAATCCAGCCTCAGATGACAGCTGTGAGCTGCTTCTGAACTGCATTATCATTGCATTACCACTGTTATTCACGGTGCATTCTCATTTACATATAAATTCTGAATCCATATCTTGGTGACCAGCAACACATGTGATCTATAGCTGTGGTCTGCTGTTGTTTGTGCATCAAGCAATTTCACTGTGTAGTGCAATAAATATATGAAACATGCCCAACTATATTTTAAAACAAAATGTCAAGACTTTTGGTTAAAGAATGGAGTGATAAATGTAAATAGCGATATATTGACTAGCATGAATTCACAAAGACATTACAAATGCAAAACATTACAGTTGATGCACCCAGCACATTTTGCGGCACTGATAGCTGTAGGAGGGGAATTAGCATAGCAAGATAAGAGCATAAAATATAGCAAGTAATGTATTCTTCAATCCTATAAGACTGTTAACTTAGTAGGAAGGAGACATGAACACACAAAGGTTCACAGCATAGCAGAATGTATGTCTTAGAGTGTGGGGACACATTTAGTACTGTCTTTCTTTCAAAATATACATTTATTAATACAAATAAGCTCACTGGACAGAAGTGTCCCTTTTCAAGGATGGCCCAGGTGCACGGCCTGGTTAAGTGGCTTTCTCAGAGTTATACAGAAGGAAAATGGAGGAATAAGGAAGAAACTTGCTGTGGGCAGTATACTATAAAGCCTACAGCTAGCAGATGTGGTACTAACCAAACATTCATATAGCTGTGGTAAATGGGGACACATCTTTGTGTGTGTGTGTGTGTGTGTGTGTGTGTGTGTGTGTGTGTGTGTGTGTGTGTGTGTGTGTGTGTGTGTGTGTGTGTGTCTAACTATGTCTGTGATAGTTTAACTAGTACACAGCAAAAAGTAATACATTTCAGAAAATATTTGACCTCTTTTTGCATCATCAGTTCATGCATTCATGCCCACATTTATATCTGATTGTTAGTGACTGATGACACTGTTCTAACTCATTACAGATCCTTTTTGGGTTATATTGCAGGAAGTACAGCCCATGCTTGTTTGCCAATGCTTCTATTTAGCTGCTGGGGTATTGAGTTAGCAGCTGAAGTCAGCCTGCAGTGCTTTGTTTACGTGTGCAAACTGTGCATGCAAACGTTTATGTGTTGTCTACATATGCATTTTTTTAGATGTGTTTGAATTAGTGGAAAAGTGCTTTCTGCAAGGGATGCTCACAGCTTCAGTACTATGTTGCAGTGGTAATCCAGTGACTTCTTTCTAGTTAGACAACCTCTTGGCATGTATTGTAATGCAGCCTCAGATGACAGCTGTGAGCTGCTTCTGAACTGCATTATCATTGCATTACCACTGTTATTCATGGTGCATTCTCATTTACATATAAATTCTGAATCCATATCTTGGTGACCAACAACACATGTCATCTATAGCTGTGGTCTGCTGTTGTCTGTGCATCAAGCAATTTCCCTGTGTAGTGCAATAAATATATAAAACATGCCCAACTATATTTTAAAACAAAATGTGAAGACTTGGTTAAAGAATGGAATGATAAATGTAAATAGCAATATATTGACTAGCATTAATTCACAAAGACCTGCTGATTATTTGGTGTGTCATGAAAATACTGAGCTAATGATTTTTGACTCCCAGTAGCCCCAATAATAAATGTTTATAACTTTATAAAATAAGGGTTAGAATTAAAAGATTTTACTTGTGTCAGAGTTCAGAATATACATCATGTGGTCTCCTTTACTGTATCCCTAGCACAGTTTAAAGTAAATGTTGATGAGGCTGACCACATGCAAGTCCACTTCCCTTCTTGTTATTTATTACCTCCCTGAGTAACAGATGTTATATGGCATCAAAAGTAATGGAAAATAACTTATTATTTATCTTGCCTGAGAAATAGTGCAACTGCAACCTCCTGCAAATGCTTTCTGTGTAAAAATGGAAATTGTGAATCCAGAATCCAATTTATTCCAGACTGATGAAGGTCAGAGATGTCTGAAAAGAAAGAGTGTGTATGTCTTCAGTGTCAGTGTTGAAGAAGCCCTAAATGTATTCAGTGCATATATTTTTTTAGAAACAGAAAGAGACAATACTGCTATAAAGACAGAAGAGGATTACAGTTGTTGCTGAGACTAGAATCTGTCCTATAGTCTCCATTTTATCCCACAGAGTTCAATATCTCACTGAGCCTATAGTCAGTTATCTTTGTGAATTAAATAATTAAGCAAAATAATGTGTATTTTGCTAGTTACATGACTCATTAGTCTAGGGCAGAATCATGTTTTATATTAGAAATGATCTGGCAAGATGGACTGATTATGGGGAGAAACAGGTTTAACTCTGAGAGATGTGAGCAGAATGAGTACAATTACTTTGTCTGAGTTAAAACAGCACATAAAACTTTGTTGTGTGTAAAGCTACAGTAAAACATGATAAGCACAGAAAAAGTGTAATGGATTAGCAAAGCACAGAGAGTGACTAAATCATAGTAAAAAGAAATATCCTGCAATTAAATATACACACACACACACACACACACACACACACACGCACACACACACACACACACACACACACACACACACACACTATTTATTTATTTGACATTTGTTGACCACCAGGTTGGTCCAGCTGGGCCAGAACCCTTTTTTAGCTGAGACCCGAGGAGAAAAGCTCCACAAAAACATAATTAGAATTATATATGTACAATTACATAAACAGTAACAATAAACTAATAAATAAAAATAATAGAAATTTAAATTCTAAATGGTTAACTAGTACACCTGGTACAATACCGAGTAAAAAAATCAAACAGAAAAATTACATTATTCATCATCATTTCAGCTGAATAGCTGTAGTGGGTAGAACTTACTATATGCAAGTAAACTCAGTTGGAGTCTATAGAAATCATGCAGGTACAAAGTGGTAAACTAGAACCAATAAGAGTTATGTAGAGAAACATTAGTGGAAAAGAAAAGAAGTAGGGTGAATAGATATGGAAGAAGGTTTACCTTTGAATAGTTGAAAATCAACTATCTGAACAGCCCTTTGTGCGAACCGGAATGACGAAAACTGTCATTCCGAACTGCACCAATGTTCGAAAAACAGCAAATCGAAAACCAGATTCGCTGATTTTCGAACTACAATTATGAATACAGACCATAATGTGTGTGGGGGGGGCAAGCCCCCCTGCACCCCCAACACCCCCCCTACTTTATTTTAACTCCGAGGTCGCACTACAGTGGGGAAAGGGTCCACTTCTTGAGCCCCACTATAGTGCACTCTGCATCCAAAATGCCGAATCTGCAATGAGCGAATGTCAATGTGCATTCGCTCATTGCACATTCGCTGCATTTCTATTCGGGTATCTGAAAACTTGAAAACATACTTCCGCACAATTGTCTTTCGACAATGTGCATTTCAAGTTTTCAAAGGTAAACCATGGAGAAAGGCGGGAGGTAAGATGACAGAGAGGAATAAGGTAGGGGCAAGTCAGTCAGAAGGATGATTACACAGACAAAGCCAATGATTCTTAGATGTTTTTCTTTTTTTGCAGCATTTCTGAACTGGTGTTTTGGTTTAATATTTTAAATGTCCAGCAGAAGTTTATTCCAGTTCTCAGCTTGGCAATAGCTGTAAAGGTTCTTGCCTATTTTTATTTTTTGGCTTGTATATCAAAAGGGGATATTGTTCAGAGCTACAAAGAGTTCTAGGTGGGGAGTAGGGGGAGATGATAGAGATAACAGTGGGACAGAAGGAGGGCAGATGCAGTATAGAATTAATTATCTGAAGTTGAGAGAGAAGAAGGTTATGAGGAAGCTCTAACCAATTTAGTTTCCTGAGAGCTAAACAGTGATGAGTGTGGTAGGGGTGCTCGGCAGCAAATTTAGCCACCTTGTTGTATGTGGACTCTAGTTTGGAGAGTAGTGCGGTTTGTAAGTTGGTAAGAATTTGAGAGCTGTAGGGAAGGGTTGGGAGTAGGTAGGCATGGGATAGGGCTATTTTGGCTTTACTGGATAAAAAAAATGTATTCCTGTACAGGAGGCCAGGTTTTGGTGGGTTTTCTTAATGTTGCTGAAAACATGCAGGTCAAATTTCAGTTGGTCATCATTAATGGCCTCAGGTAGTTTGGTATGTGTTTTCACTGTGATAGGTGTGTTATTATGGGAAGTGATAGTGATAGAGAATGAAGGTTAAAGATGATTCATAGTTTTGGGAATGAAGAGCAAATGTTTAGTCTTTTTTGGGTTTAGGATTAGCTGGTTCTTGTTGACTCAGTTTTCGATAGATAAAAAGGAGATCTGGGTTGCAGTATGTAGGTCAGAGAGGGTATCGACTCTGGTGATGACTGTGGAGTCATCAGCGTATTGTAGAAGTGATGACACTGGTGAAGAGGTAGGTAACAGATTGGTGAAGATCTTAAATAGTAGTGGGCCAAGTACTTAACCTTGGGGAACCCCCATATTTATAGGAAGCTCAGGAGAGATAGCAGAAAGCCATTTAACAGACTGGAAATGGTTGTTGAGATAGCTAGAGAACTAGAGGATAGTAGTGGTAGATAGGCTGAGTTTAGAGAGTTTATTTAAGAGGACAGGTGGGAGACAGTGTCGAAAGCCTTTGAGAGATCAAGAAATAGACAAGAGACTAGTTTGTTCTGGTCTCTGGCTTGTGACATAGTGCTATTGCAGGAAATGAAAGCAGTAGGGGTGCTATGTCCAGGATGAAAGCCATGTTGAGTGGGGGTGATTAGGTTCTCTTGTATTTGGTAGTGAAGGATTTGTTTGTGTACACATTTTTCCAAGATCATAGAGAGAGGTGACAGAATTACAATGGGTCTAAAGTTGGCGAGTTCAGTGGAGCCACCACCTTTATGGATAGGTAAGGTGTAGAATTTTTTTCCAGATTGCAGGTACTTTGGACTCGGTAATGGAGCAGTTAATGAGAATAGAGATGGGGAGGGTGAGGGAGTTGGCTGCTTTCTGGAGAAAGAGTGGAGAGAGACCATCTGCTGATGTGGAGCATCGTTTAAGTTTAAGAAGCAGGGAATTAATGTAGTTAGTATATAACATTTTTAGGGATAAGACTGAGGAGGTGTTAGAGGGTTTAGGAGGGTTGGGGGAGAGTGTAGTGTCTGTGTTGGAGTTAGAATGGTTGGTTAATTTGCTGACGGTACCTACGAAATAGGAATTAGTGTTAGTAGCAGTTTGAAGAGGTGATTTTGTAGGACAAGGTTGGGGTGAGGAGGGGCTGCCTGGATGAACAATTTGGTTGATTGTACGCCAGAATTTCTTTGGGTTATTTAGGTATGACTCAGGAGGGTTAGTATACTATTTTCTATTGTCATTGGTGTTGGCTTTCTTAGCAAGGTTGCATAGTTGTTTGTACTGTTGGAGGTGGGTGGGATGTTTGGCTTTGGTCAGAGCTTTCAGGCTTTATCCCTCTGAGCCATTAGGGAGCAGGTGGGGTTTCCTAGCCAGGGGGATATGTTTGATTTTATTCTAACAGTGCGTATGGGGGCTGGGGAGTTGATTGAGTATGTTAAGGAGTATGTTATTATATTTCATAACAGCTTCATCAAGCAGTACAGAAATAAAACAAGAAAGTGATTCCACAGTGGAATATTTTATTTTACTAAATAAACTTAAACAGGTTAAAATATGAATAAAATAATAAGATGAGTACTTTCAGCCTTAGGCCTTCATCAGATCTGTAAGCATTTATTCATTAACTTCATTTATAGTGGGAGTACCCAATTAAACTCATCTTCTTAGGCAATGCCTTTTTAATACTGGATTTAAGGGAACACGCTCATTTAAGCCTGGCTTTTTATCAGCCCTCAAATCTGCTATCTATTTGGTCTCTTCAAATTCAGTGATTTCTTTTATAATTCCTTTTCTAGTACCATAGTGCACCACTTGGAGTGCCATAAACAGGAACAGATGATTATTATTAGCTATTATATGTTTACTCAGTACATTTGTAGATGTTCTATTTCTAATATCTCTTAAGTGCAAGAAAATTCTGGTTCTGATATGGCAGTTCATCTTTCCAACATAGAAGCAGGTACATTGCATGCATAGTGCTACGTAGACCACGTTTTGAGTCCTACAGTCAGAATATGTCCTCAGGTAATATGACTTTTGTGTAACAGGATGTTGAAAATATTGATTCTGCATTATATATGAGCATCCTTTACAGTGGCCACATTTAAAGGTGCCTTGTCTATGTATCAAAGTCTTTTTGTGTTTTCTATTTGTATCCTTACATAAAAGTTCTTTTAAATTCATCTTATTTTTATAGCAGAAAGTGGGTGTTTTTTAATTTCTTCACGGTGTCTATGAAATAGGAGTCAAAGTCAGTAGCAGTTTGAAGAGATGTGTTTGTAGGGCAAGGTTGGGGAGAGGAGGGGTTGCCTGGATGAACAATTTGATTGATTATATGCCAGAACCTTTTTGGGTTATTTAAGTGTGACTCAGGAGGATTAGTATATTGGTTTCTGTTGTCATTGGTGATGGCTTTCTTAGCAAGGTTGTGTAGTTGTTTGTACTGTTGGAAGTGGGTGGGAAGTTTGGTTTTAGTCCAGAGCTTCCTGGCTTTATCCCTCTGAGCCATTAGGGAGCAGATGGGGTTTCGTAGCCATGAGGATATGTTTGATTTTATTCTAACAGTGTGTATGGGGGCTAGGGAGTTGAGTATGTTAAGGAATATGTTATTAAATTTCATAACAGCTTCATCAAGGGGTAACTGCCTAAGGAATGACCAGTTGATAGCTAAGAGATGGCTGTTTAACATGTTGGAGTCAAAGCTGGTTAGTTTGTGAAATGCTTTGAGCTTATGTGGTTTACAGAAGTGAGGGGTAAAACAAAGGTCTTTCATCAGGCAGTGGTTGCTAAAAGTGTGTGGTAAAGAGTCAGGGAAGTGATATTTCTGAGGACGAGATACTCAAATTCAGTCAAGGAGACAGGAATGATTAGAAGATTAGGTAGTATAAGTAGGTGTGGATATTAGTTGGGTGAAACCATGTAAATTAATGGAGGAGGAGGGAGTATCAGAGGATAGGGTTAACCAGTTAATGTTAGTATCCCCCAAGAGTATTGTTTCATTGGGAAGGAGATTGTTGAGCCAGGATAGGATACTTTCTAGTAAAATTATGTTGTTGTTTGGAGGAATGTAAATTGCAGCTATATCAATTGATGTGTGAGCATTTATTTTACAGTATGCAATAAGCAGTTCTGCCAGAGAGGCAGGATGGGAGGGGATAGTAAGAGATGTTAGTGTAAGGTGGTTAGAAAACATGATAGCAGCTCCACCCCTCCTATATATATATATATATATATATATATATATATATATATATATATATATATGTATATATATATATACATACACAAACATATACACAGATGTGTGTAAGGAAACTGCAAGAAAAAAAAATAACTAGGTTGTGTTAAATGAAGGAAATTAATTTCTAATTTAATGCACTAAACTTTTGGAACAAAATCATGAAAATGAACTGTTTGTGCTACAGCTTAAGCTGTTTTCATACTAATCATTGTACAAGTTAAAAATACAGAAAAAACACAACAAAAAAAACCCTTAAAATTAGTATTTAAAGACTGGTGTTTAGAGAAGACATACATACATATATATTACACACACACACACACACACACACACACACACACACACACACACACACACACACACACACACACACACACACACACACACATGGAATATAATGCTCGCTCAATTATTCAAAGAAGCAATTCTTAAGTTACTGCTGCATAAATTGCTATGTTATTTTCCTTATCATATAAGTCAAATAATCGGAAAGTCTGTACATATGAATCCAGGAACAAGAAGTACAAGATTCATTTTCTGATATTCAGTTGTCGAGTGCGTATTTCATTCAGCATCATTTGTCTAGCCAAAGGAAGCATAGCTGGCTCAACCAGCACCCTGTGCCAGTCCCAAAAAACAGTGCCCCATCCGTCAGGTCTTCATGTGAGAGCAAAAAAAAACGGACTTCTGCAAAACTTGCAGGATGATTCCTGCAGTCCTTGTAATGCAGACACATTGCCCAAGCCACACCACCCCAATCCTAAGATCTTCAAGTTAAGAGCAAAAAAAATCAATTATTTTACTGGCAGACCAACCAGGTGGCCAGATAAAAGATATGCCTCGTCTCCTGCCCCATCCATTCACGTTCTGTTACTGTGCCCTGCACCCAACCAGCTTTCCTTACATTACAATAATTAAAAAAAAAAAAAAAAGCACCTTTTCTCCTTTAAACTGTAGCAAACTACTTGCTACTGTTTATATCCTGCACTGAGATGCACAAGGTGCAAGGTTTGATCCTGACCTTTGACCAATACCTGTTTGGAGTTTGCATGTTCTCCCTCTGCCTCCCTGGGGTTACTCCCATGTCTAAAATACATGCTGAGTGTTTCCATCTCAAACTCACCAATGAATGAAGCTGTGGGCAGCAGCACAGACTCTACATGGTACCCTATAGTGGGAAGAGTTGTACAAAACAACCGCTTTGGGCATCTACTGTAGTGCACAGTATCCTGAAGATAGGAGAACACAGATCACAGGCTGCATGCCATGGCAGGACTAGCCACTCAGTGTGGTATAAAATGTGGCTCTAGGTGAGTCGGTCATGCTGACTAATGTCACCAAAAATGGGCATGGATAGTTACCGGTGATAAGTGGGTTGAGCACCTGGCCTACTCTGACCCATGCCTGTGCTAATGGTGGGAGGGGTATATGTGCCCCTATTGGCCAGTGTGTGCCTGCCATAAAGCCAGTAACCCTGGGTCAAAAAGGTACTGGCTGTCCAGTGTCTAGTTGCCCAGCCTGGGTTACCTGGGATAGCTCTGTTGAGCGAAAGTAAAACCAACCAACCTGCCAAACATGAACTGAGAATTGTTATTCTTAATGTAGGTTCAGCAGCTTGGAAGTGGAAGACGTGATGATATGGAGACGAGATGGAAGGGCAGTGCAGCAAAGCCACTTGGCTTGGGATCCAGAGTCTACTGCTCAGGTGGAGAGCAGGCTAGAAATGGTGTAGGAATTGTGGTGAGAGAGAGGCTTTAGAAGGCAGTGGAGGGCAGGCTAGAAATGCTGTAGGAATTGTGGTGAGAGAGAGGCTTCAGAAGGCAGTAAGGGATATCATCAGAATTAATGACAGACTCATGGCAGTTGGACTCCAATGTAATGATAGGGCAGTATACATAATATCAGCCTATGCCCTATAGCAAGGTTGTGATAGTGAGGAAAAGAGTGCATTCAGGCAGCAGTTGCAGGACTTACAGGACAACATGAATTGATAATGGGTGACTTAAATGCACATATCAGGACAGACAGAACAGGATATAAGGATTGCCTGGTTCACTGGGGCAGCAGGAATAAAGAAGGCGGAGACAGTCTAGACTTCTGTATGGCAAATGGCTTGATAGTAGCCAACACATGGTTCAGAAAGAGCGACAGTCACAAGATCGCATACAAGAGTAGACAACATGCAACTCAGGTAGACTTCCTCCTAGTAAGGAAAAGGCACTAGGGCAGAAACCATGATTGCAAAGTCATCCCCAGTGAAACAGTCAGCCCACAGCATAAACCTCTAGTTGCCACAATCAGCTGCAAACAGTGGACAGAGAAGGCTCTAAGGTCAATAGAGACCAGGCTGAAGACTTGGAAGTTGACTGGAGAGTCAGGGTTCTAGCACCCCAAGAAGAGGAGGAAATAGGTGGAGATGAATAAAAATGGCAGCACCTTAAAACAGCATGTGTTAGGACTGCAGAAAAGATGTGTGGCCGAGCCAGGTATGGAAATAAGGTGCATAAGGAAAGCTTGTGGTGGAATGCAAGTCCAGGACATCATCAAAAGAAAAAAGGAGTGCAGGAAGAAGTGGGAGACAGAAAAGTCTTACCAGGCTAGGTAGGACTACTGGTTGGCTAACAAAGAAGCTAAGAAAGAAGTTGCAATAGCAAAGAATAGGTCATCAGAGGCACTGTACCAGCCTCTGGAAAGTGACTCAGTAAGGGGCAAAAAGAAGGTATATCAGGCTGCAAGGCAAATATAGAAAGATAAAAAGATAGTCAGACACCCTTCATAAGGGATGCCAGCAGCAACCTGCTCACCAGCCCAGAAGACATCAAAGGCAAATGAAAGGATTATTTCCAGCAGCTTCTGAATGAAGGAAACCCCACAAAAGCTGTACTGCCACAGAAAAAGCATACAATGAGAGAAGAAAAGGAGCCCATCCAAGAAGAAGTAAGAACAGCACTAAGGAAGATGAAGTCAGGGAAAGCAGCAGGCTCAGATTAGGTCACAGCAGATTGATAAAGATGCTAGGTGAGATAGGGGAGAAATGGCTCCTGAGGGTACTAATAGCAGTGTGGAGAGAAAGGCGTATCCAAGATGACTGAAGAATAAGCATACTCATGCCAGTGTACAAGAACAAAGGGGACATCTACAGCTGTGGGCAGTACAGAGGCATCAAACTCCTATCACATTGCATGAAAGTTCGGGGGAGCTGGTGATTGATAAATGGGTATGCAGAGTAGTAGAATGTAAGATGGGAGATGAGCAGTTTGGATTCAGATCAGGGTGCAGCACAATTGACCCAATGTTTACACTGAGACAGATAATTGGTAAGAAGCTAGAGATGACGAGAGGATCCAACTGGGCATTCCTAGACTAGGCGAAAGCATATGACAAGTTCCCAAGAAAGCCGATCTGGGAAGTACTGTGGTGGATTGAAGTCCCAGAAACATTGATAGAATTAGTGCAGGTTATGCACAAGGACCCAATTACTCAAGTACAAACAGTTTTCGGCCTCACAGAGGGGTTCCCAGTGGGTGTGGGTGTACATCAGGGCTCAGCTCTGACCCCACTGCTATTCATACTGGTGATGGACTACATTAGCAAACAGGTTGGAGGGGTTGGATCAATAAAGCTGCTGTATGCAGACAATGTGGCAGTACAGGCAGACTCTGAGCTAGAACTTCAGCAAAGGATAGGAGAATGGAATGCAAATCTGAATGCACATGGGATGAAACTAAGCACAGATAAGATGGTGGTAATAGCAGCAAATTGGGTAAATCAGAAGAAGCTGAGAATACACATAGAAGGGAATATAGTGGAACAGGTAAACAATTTCAAATATCTGGGAGGAGTAGTTGAGAAGAAGGGTATTCTGAATGAAGAGGTCAAAGCTAGAATCAGAGGGGCTGCAGCCAACTGGCATAGAGTATCAGGTGTAGTCTATGACAGAAGAATCCCAAAGAAGCTGAAAAGTAAGGTGTATAAGACAGTGGTGTGCCCAGTGCTACTGTATGGTACAGAAACCTTTGCAGTAAAGGCAGAGCAGCTGAAGAAGCTAGAGGTGATGAAAATGAAGTGCCTGAGAAAGGTGATAGGATGCACACTGTGGGACAGATGAAGAAATGAGGACATAAGAGCAGAAGTCAAAGTAGCTCCAGTTGCAGAAAAGATCATAGAGAACAGATTACGGTGGTTTGGGCACATGTGTAGAAAAGCTGAAGACAACCTGGTGAGGAAGATTTGGGACAGACAGGAAGAAGGTAAAAGGAAGTGAGGATGTCCAGCAAAGAGGTGGATGGCTTGTGTGAAAAGAAGATCTGTGACAGTCAGGCATGAGTGTTGAAGAAGGCAAGAGTGTGGCACTGAATCAAGAGAGTTGGCGACAGTTAACACAATACCCCAACCCCGTGTAGAAAAATGGGAACAAGGGGGGCTGATGTTGATGATGATGATGATGATGATGATACAGTTTATATGGTACAGAGCTCAGGCTTTAATGTTTTTTTTTTCTACATTGAAACTGTTGCAAACTGGTTAGTAGAGTTAGGCCACACATAGAGCACTACAGTGCTCAAGTTTGACTCCAATTGCAATACTGACTTTTAAAAGCTGGTATTGCACTAAGAGCAATTGGGATGATGGATGGCAGATCAGATTGCATCCTGTAACACTTTGTGCCCAAGACAGTTTCCCTTTTTGCCCCACCCTAGCTACACTCCTGGGGTGAAAAAATTTACACTGGGAATGCACAGTAACACTGCAAATTTTGAAATATTTATTCTAATAATATCCATAAACAGAACAAATATTTATTTTCTTAGCTCATCATGGAGTTTATGTATAATATGCAGGCAGACCTTATAGTGCTGCTAGTTGCACCTCCCGCAAGGACAGCTCCACTAAGTTTGATGAGTAGAATGGAAAAAGAGTTTAATGACATGGAATGAATGAAAAAGTATGATTAATAACAGACCAAGCTTACTGAATGTGTCAAGATGGTTCTTCTGTAAAGGGAGATACAAATCTGTATTTGTGTGTAGCCACAGCATCTAAATAAAGCTATGTAAGGCAAACACTGTTCACGTTGTACTGTTAAAAATGGTGTCCACTCTACCTTGATGAAAGGCAACTATTTTGCAGCTTGGTATTAAATTGGAATATGCATGTTATAAGACTTGTATTTGGATTCAGTAACTCATTGATTTTTTGTATACATGATTGAGTGCTTGGGGTTATTCTTAACGTGACTCATAGCATACAAGAATGGGGTCAGATAATAGAACAACATGATGTGAAGCTATTTAAATTACTGAAGAATATGTGTCATCAAGCTCAACAAACCTAGCAACTATAGTATTTGTGTCACATAATGGGTTATGTATTAAAATTTAATGGATTCAAACTATATATGACATAGTAAGATTAATAGTGTAGAGGAATCAACCTTGATACAAACAGACTTATGTTAGATTTCTTGGGTGGATTCAGAACCTTTGAAACTCTGTTCTGAACACATTGGATGTGCATTTGTAAAATTACTTAGACATGATGTGAAATGGCATATAATGCCAAACAAAAAGAGGCATGACATTTTTAAATAGCTGCAAGGAGAAACACCGACAGTGAAGTATTTTGAACATAATAAATTAAGCATGTTAAAGTGCTTGACTGCAAGAATGGAACTAATGTTATTACTTTGCCAGAAGGTAAACTAGCTTCTTATAGCTAATGGGTTTTCAAAAAGTTAGTTAAGGTGGGTTTGAGTAGAAAAATAGTTAGCAGATGTGGTGCATAGATAAAAAAATGTATGGATATTATGGAAAAGTATTGTTTGAAACAGACCATTAAAGCATTCTAAAACATATTAAAGAAGCTGTTGTACAAAGCATCTACAATACAGCAGAGAATGTTATTCGGATTATAGATGTATGATATAACTCTAAATGTTTAGGAGAGTAGCAAAGTTATAGATAACTTTTGTACACAGCTCTTACCCACCACTTTGAATATTTGGCCCAATCCTATTTAACATTAAAATATTTTCACACAAAAGTTAGATAAAATGTTTAGAATTAAGTTGCCGTGCATTAAATGCTTTTTTAAAGTTAAAAAATGTAACATAAATTCACAACATAATGATTTAAACTTCCATGCATAAAATGCACAGGCAAAATTCTTGTCTGCATCATAACTGCATTAATGTGAGGACAAGGCCCAGGCTTACAGGCTTTAAACACTCAGTGGATTGCAAAGTTTGGCACATTGAATCACTTTACTATCATCGGCTAACCAACTGAAGTGTCTAGCCTAGAACAAGTATAAGGAATCCTCTTCATCTGTGTTGTAGATTATATAGATTTCACTGCCTTCTCTGACTCAGCAGTACTATGACTAATTGTACTACTGTCTTATTACATATAATGATATCATTGTCTCTTTTTTATTTACTGACTTACTGACCTCATTTAATTTTGTTGGTTCACTGAAAATAGTGGTGTTGCTCTCCTTTTCTTTGGTAAATAACCCTTGCTATTGTACTCACTGTTCAGTAATTTTGACTCTACAACTTAGATATTCTACAGCAGTTTGGTGTTAGTGTTTAGTGTTCATTCAGTGGTAAAAACTAATGCTATTGTTTCCACACAAAGCAAGTATTCTCCTAGGTGAGCAAGTGACCTGCGTAGTACTAGAATTTGTAACTCTACAAAGCAGCTGTGTGAAATTATAATTAGTTTGTACAATAGTGCCTAAGTACTCCTAGATTAGCTGCAATTTACCTAACTTTAGCTTATCACCCATAATACATCACCTATAGTAGTCTCACTCCTCTCCCTCCAACCCTGAGTACTAAGGTCACCCTAGTCCTCTACCCTTCAATAATATGACTCAGTAGTCTGCTCTGACATCATCTGTGGCCAATCAGATTGCATTGCATGTTCTAAGCCAGGGTAGTAACTTACTTATGCTTGCTGACTATTCACCATTTTGATAACTGATACTGCAAACTGTGAGAAATGTAAACATTTGAGAAACAAGAAAGCAAATATCTTGCATCACCTTACTATTGACATGTATCATACATTCACAACACTATATCAGTCAAAGCGCATTAGTAGACCCTTAACTTGAGACGAAGTTATCAAGGAAAAGAATGCCAAAGGCTCCTAGAATACATACAAAATATGCCAGTTGCCAGCACACAATGCAATACCTACTCACTCTCCACTTACACATAAATAACTTCCATTAGTTCACCCATGATTCACCATAACAGAAGGCCTAACCCTGCCTATAAAGCTCACCATCTCTGCTTCCACACAGGGAAATGGATTAGTCTTTGGTGACAATATAGTTGCACATACACCAGACTGGACAAGAACAAGGTCAGTAGTTCAGTGTAAGCTGTTTGTCTGGTGCCAGAATGTGTGATGTTACAAGGATCCTAAGATCCATTATTGTAGACAAATGTGATTATGAACTACTGGCTGACCATGTGACAGTGAGTGACCTGAAGAGCTCCACCCAGAAGGACATGCAGAGAGTCATGATGGAACTTATATACATTTGTTAGAGGTCTTCAGCAATAATAGTACTAAGATACCCAGGAAAACAATAAGCTTTAACAACTGGATAAACAACTGGTTTCATTTTAAGGGGATACAGTATGTGTCAGCCTAGGACGACATTGTAGATAGCATGTCCTATTTCTCCAAGGATGGATCTCATCTCTCGTACCAAGGCTTTTTCATAAGTGCCTAAATCTTTGCTGAGGCCATGGTGTCTTTTTTAGGCAGAGTCCCCCTGGTGGACATTCCAAAATTGCAAAGTCAAATTTATACAGCATCAAGGTGACTCTTCTCAATCCCAGAAGTCTAAACTGAAAGATATCAAACTTGATAAATTTTTTTATCTCAAACAGATTCATATTTCTGTAGTTTCTGAGACATGGTTTCAGTTGAGACATGGTTTCAGTCCAAGGGCAACAATCTGCTTATTCCAATGCTTAGTACCTATCATGTCACCATTGAGAAATATCTGCATTTGCCAGAATTGCCTTCACTTTGTGTCAAATTACTCATAACCCTAATGTGGAATTCCTAGAGATGCATATCGCTCTTAACAATTCCAACCATTTCTTCACTACCAGTTACAGACCCCTATCAATGTCCACAAGTGACCAACAAAGTAACTTTACCACCATTTGTTATGTGGAAATTACCAATGGCAATGACTATTAAAATTTGCAATTGATAATATTTTTCGCCATAGCTTGTATAACAGGTTTGTTACATATGATTCACTGCCACATCAACAATATGATAATAAAAGTTCTGACAATGTATTAGTCTGCAGTTACATGAACATCGCCATAGATAAGATAATCCCCCGGATTTACTAAACTTCCGTGCAGGACTAGCTTAGTCCTGCACGGAAGCGACCGTTTAGGAGCAGGACGGCAGTGCACTATGCATATTAATGATGCACACTGCATGAGCTCCTAGGCTTACATGGAGCATGTAAGAGTGCAGGGGGCATGTCTGAGAGCAAAGCTCTCAGAATAAACACGACCCCGCAATGTAGAACAGCAAAAAGGGGTAAGAAATGAGCAAAACCGCTCATAGGTGTCTGCATATCCCCACCAACAGTCCCCCATGTGTACAACAGCAACAGGACATATAAATAAAATGAAGAAACCCTTGCAATATTTTTTTTAAAAATCCAATTAAAGCTAACCATAAGTGCATGAGTGTGCCCATCGCTTAGCAACGGTTAAAACGGCTTAAATGTCTGAAGAGGATAACAAGGAAGGTACATGCAAATGAAGCAGCACAGCAATAGTGTAGTGGGCAGAGCATTTGCCTTACAAGCAGGCATTCCCGGTTCGAGTCCCACTGCAGCATATTCCATTCTACATGGCAAAGCACATTATGACCAATATGTTTGTTGCATAACCCACTAAATAACATATATTTATGAACTGGAGTACTGCAGTAAATGCACATGTGAGGTGTCAGTATCATAATGAATAAGGCACTAGTAAACAGGACTAAGCAACAATAAACAGTAGGAAGCATATTTAAGCACTAGTAAGCAAATGCAACCCTGTTTGTGCAGTGGTAAGCAATGCCTACACTGGCTAAGCAATTCTAAAACTAACTCTTTGCAAGCAGATGTAACGTAAGGTTAGCAGTGCTTACCATCACACAAACCCGCTTACATTGCTTGGACATGCTCCACTTAAAGAAATTGCAATCCCTCCAAGCTACACAGTCTAGGGACCTAAACCTTGTCACCACAATAAAAAGAACTTGACGGAGGGATAAATTCCTGTCCCATACTCTGGAATAAACTACCTATCTATATCAAACAAAGCTCCTCATTAGCACTGTTCAAGAAAAATCTTGATGATTGTATGGGAAATAGGACATTCACTCTGGGGATCACCTCTGTGGCTCTGCTCGACAGTGGCTCAGGAAAATAATTTTCTTGGGTGGCAAAAGCCAGGGTACCTTTTTAGCTGGGCTTGTATAGGCCCCAAGGCCGATGGCCTAGTACCTACCTATGAACCTATGAACAACTGCTCAAAAGTGCCTTAATCACTCTGTATCCAACAGCCCTTGTTCTGCCCATCAACAAAATAAATAGCCATGCAGGTCTCAAACCCAGGACCCTCTACACCGCAGCCCCAGTAGTTATCCACCAAGCCATCACAGAAATACAGACAAAAGAGGTAGTAGTAAACATGTCCTCACCATAAACAGCAAACAAATAAATCCAAACCAGCCAGAACATTGAAAATGTTGAAACACAGGTGCTCAGTAGGAAGGTAGCTGGAGTAACGAAGCTGAACCACAACAAAGTAAAATCTTATTTTTTAATACAGAATGGTGAGCACTTTCACACTGGTAACCATGGGTTCATCAGACAGTTTATTCAAACAACAGCAACACTTAAATACTTTAATTCATTACAAGAACAACCAATCCTATCACTCAAAGTTAATTCAGCACTCAACAGTCAATTAATTACTATGGTTACATTTTGCCCTTGGTTAATTACTAAAGTCAGAAAAATTCTGTTTAAAAAACACATACACAAAGTGTAAAGACAAGGACATGTGGATAAATGTAAATAAAATACATAAAAAGTCAATGAATACATACATATGCTCATGTTCCCCATTTAGTAACTATTTATGTGCATAGATATAAACATATATAAAAAATATATATAAAAGTATAAGCAGTACACACTCAACAGCTTAATAAATATGTATATTCTGCCTAATAAATTCACATGTTGTCCATCTAGTAAATACATATACTTTAATACATACATTTCAACAAATACTTGTCTTTAATGATATGTATGCTAAAAGCAGCTCAAGAAATACTGTCATATTGACCCAAAGCCCTGCATGTGTTTATGTGGTCTTCTCATGCTGAAACAACATTTACTTAAATGGTATTATTGTTTTAATCTTCTGGATTTTAGCACTGGCTTCAATGGAACACTATCGTTCAAACCCAAACCTCTATGTGCTCCTAAATGCAAAATCCATTTTACTTCCATATTTTCAGTAGTATTGACTATGTCCCCCATCCTGTTGCTGATATTCTGGATGAGTAAAACTTGAAACAAAAATATATGATCACCCCCCTTATCCAATGTACACTTAGCCAAAGCACTATACAATTGCCCTTTTCTAGTGCAGTAAAGGTGATCTCTTATCCGTTCCCTAAGATGACAGCTAGTTTTGCCAACATAGAAATGGAAACATGTTGTGCAGTGAGCTACATTTACTACATTCTTAGTATTGAAATCAGCAGAATTCCTTAGCTTCCATAGATGCCCTGTTTCAGGGTGCTTAAAAAAACCTTGATTCATCTATATAAATGCACTGTGTAGATTTTCCACATCTATGGGTACCATTCACTGTGTTATCCATCAGAACAAGTGTCCTTGGATAGCAAAGCCGCTGTTTCAGATTTTTCTTATTTCTAAATGCAAAGTGTGGTTGTCCACCCACTATGTTGGTGGTATCCTCATCTACTAACAACATATGCCAATTTTGTTGTATGATGATTTCAAATCTTTTCACATCCCTTCTATATGGTAAAACCATTGGAATGTATGGTAGTACACCATTCCTAATACCTAACCTGTCACTACCTACTCTATCAGAGTAGAAGGGCTTGGCTTTACCTTTTCTTTCTTTGTGTACATTATGGTACACCTTATCAATTTCATGTTCACTATACCCCCTATTAATGAAACCTATTCTTAGCTTAGTTAACTCATTTCTATTCACTTCCTCTTGGCAACATAGGTGAGATGTTCTCATTGCCTGGCCTCTAATTATGTTAGGAAAAATCTTCGGGTTATGCATACTGTTTCTGTGTAGGAAAGATGTAACATTGTTTCCTATGTAGTTTCGGAAACCATTGGTCATTTTCTCTGTATATGGTAATGTCCAGAAAGTCTAAACTCATCTCAGAACAGTTCATCTTGAACTTTAGAAAGTCACTGGTAGTATTCAGGTGTGCATACAGGGATTTAAATTGTTCGCCATCACCTTTCCAAAAAATAAAGAGATCATCTATGAAACACCTATAAAATATTATTTGGGGATTACCTAATAGATGCTCATATTCCCAGTTAACTATAACCAGGTTTGCATATGTGTTGGCACAACTTGTGCCCATGGCAACCCCTGGCAACTGCTTGTCGCATGTGTCATTGAACATAAATATGTTGTGCTCTAGTACCAATTCTAGTAACATACAGAGAAAGTCTATCTTAGTATTAAAAAACTTTCCCTGCCTTATCAACACTGATTTCACCATGCTTAGCCCATGGTCATTCGGTATACTGGTAAATAAAGACACTACATCTAGTGTGGCCAACATCCCCACATCTGCTGTCCCCATTTGCTTCACTGCCCCATAAAGGGCCACTAAAAACTGTTCTGTGTCTTTCAGGACATATACATATTCATTAAGTGCTGTCTTCAATTCCTTATCCAAATACATAGAAATGGATTCTGTTAGCCATCCTGCCCCTCCTACTATAGGTCTAGATTTTGGGTTAAATGGGTCTTTGTGTATCTTGGGGAGGCCATGGATTTGAGGTATGAGTGGATGTTCAACATTGAAATAATTAAAAAGATATTTCCTTAATAGTTCCATGCACATGCATTCATATAAAGTACTAGCAATCTGTTCACCCATTTCATACACAATTGTTGTTGGTACTTCAGCATATACATTTGGATCCAATAACATTTCTTGCATTGCTGTATTATAAAAGTCAGTATTCAATATCACCACTGGCCCCCTTCATCAGCGGGGTCTTATAACTATACTATCATTAGTCTGCAAGTCACGCAATGCTTTATGCTCAATCTTTGTCAAATTATACTTTCCTTCTTCTAAAAAACTATTGTTTCCTGTGATCTAGATGGCATTTTCACAAGCTTTTAAAAAGGTTTCTATATTATGCGGCAATACTAGTACATACAGACTGTTTTGCTTAAACTGAACATCCCTTGCTTCATTACCATTTCCAAATTGCTTCAATGTTACATTTCTAGTAAACATACGTAGACATAACAAAAATTCACTAATGTCGATTTTAGTTGAAGGTATAACATTTAAACCTCTGTTTAATAAAGAAGTCTCAGCTGCAGACAGTTCATATTTGGAAATATTCCATATTATCTCTCCTGCCCATACCCCCACATTTTCTTCAAAGTGTGAGTTTTTAACTGACCTGGTGCCTCTTTCCATTTCTGGCCCCTGTAAGTGTCCAGTTCCACAGATTTTCTCCTCCCTGCTCGAAACGGCAGAGATAGAACAGGAAAAACCTGTTGTTGTACTCCATCCATATTAATCTTCCTTCTTACCATGGCTGTAGTTATAGAGGTACTTTTTGCCTTATCATTAGTTGCCGAAGACGATGGCACTTACATCGGTGTAGAGTAAATGGAATGTACCTCATTTGGTGAAAGGAGACTCTCTCCTGGTTGTTGATTCGTTATTTCCTCTTCCTCCCTGAGTGCATTAGTCGTCTCTTCAGACTGTACCCAATGCTTCACCCTCGATCCCTCATGCCGCTCAAACAATTGAACTCACCCTCTCCTCTGCTGGTAGGCTGTTGGTGGTACCTCTGACTGCCCATTGGTTTCTCTCATAAATCGCAGATTGTGATTGGTAGTGGACTGCTCTGCAGACTCTGCAGGTTTTGGCTAAGTAAAGACATGCTGGTTAGTGAAATCTGTTAAATCCCTACACAGTTACTTTTTCTTTTGCTCAAGCAGTCTGGTTTCAAAGTGAAGTACACTATCAATTAGTTCATGCATGAACACTTCAGTAGCTGCTTCCCCATACAGCACAGACAGTTCATGTTGTTGCTGACATATCTTTTCATTAAGTTCTTGTTCTACTGGCTTGAAACAGTCCAGCAACAATTGTATATATGCTTTACTGGTGTTATTCCTCACCATAGTATAACCAAACTGAACCTGTGAAAGGCATCAGTATACAGTTATATGTGCCATAACCCACTACATAACATAAATATGTGAACTGGAGTACAGCAGAAAGCCCAGAAGTGAAGTGCAATTGTAATAGAGTGTCAAAGTCCCCAATAAAACACAAGGACCCCACAGAGTGTGCGTACACATCAATCAGGGATACAAGGCATACTTATAAGGTGTAATGAATAATAACACAATGCCAAAAAGGCATTATAATGAATGTTTAATGTAAGCAATGCTAAGCATTGCACAGGCCAGCTTAGGAGGTGTGAGCAATGTGTAGACAGCTAACTCTTTGTGAGCAGTGGTATACCCCTTTAAACAATGCCAACCTTAGATAAGCAGGTTTGCCCATAGCTTAACCTTTTCAAAATTGGTTATTCACGGAAAAGTGCGGGAAATTAGCCCTACCTAAACCCAAGAGGCAGGAATACCGCTCATAACTGGTTGTAGCTTCCCCTTGCAGGCACTATGGCAGTAAAGGGAGAAGGAGTGCACTTCCAGGTACAGCGCTGGTGCATCCAGGAGTCCAAAGTTATAGCAGGACTCCTAGTTAAAGACCATGCACAGAGACTGCTACATGGCCAGTACCAGGGCTCCCAATATAAGGCAGAGGCCTGGGACCATCTCGCCCGTGACCTCACCAGTGCCACTGGCATACCCCGAACTGGTGAGCAGATCATGGACCAATGTGCTGACCTGAAGCGGTGGATGGGAGACCTCTTGATGAAGTGGCTCCAAGAGGCTAGAGCATCAGGCGATGTTCCAGATGTGTGTAAGCACCACCACAGTATGTGTGTAATGAGTGGCAGATCAGGTATATCATGGATAGGTATGGCTAAATATTCCTCTTATGTCTCCCACAGCTGCAACGGAGTGGGCTGCGAACACGGAAGCCCATATCAACCACCTGGCACGGTTGCAACGTGAGGCAGGTCAGTAATACTCCAGTTTTACTGTTATAGGAAATAAAAATAAAAGTAGTAGTAAATTAATTGTTAGTATAAAACCTGTATTGTTCAAGGCAAGTACTGTATACACTAGAGAATATGGCAGAAAGAGTCTCATATTGTTTGTATGGCAATAAAAGTGTAATATCCTGACAAAACAGGTCAAACTGCTGGACTGCATATGTATATTCTGGTATCATATGGTAATGTAGATTTGCAATCATGTAATAGTACTGTTGCACTGTTACCCACACCATGCACCATAAATTGAATGTGTAGGAATGCCTGTATATGACAGGCGTAATCCTTAGAGGCCATTTAGTACAACTGAGAGATACATAGACAGTAGACAGGAAAAATGCAGACAACAAAAAATGAATAGCACATGCAACTGAGATGTGAACTGTTGTTTTTTAGCAGACACAGCCATGGTTCGAATCCTACCAGTGGTAGCAGTCTGCATACAGAATCATACCTCACAAGTGTACAGATATGTCCAGAATGTCTATTAAAGTGGCCCATATCTCTTGCCTATCAACCTGTCCCCCTGGGAAATCAGTGGGATGATCCCAGACATATAGGCAGCAAACAGGAAATACAACTGATTGACACACATCTATGACAACAGACCTGGCACACTAGCAGTTCCCCAATACCTTATGTGACTAAGAAGCCACATATGTCCCATTTACACCCCAACTTGTTAAGCTGTGGTCAGAGTGTGCACAGTAACAGAGTGAAATGTATGTGCAAAATAGTAATGTGGAACCTGGTGATGTGTGTGGGAACATTCAGGTAGTACTAATGAACATTCCTCCCACAGGTCTGTCAGATACCAACGCTGTGCCCAGAAATACAAGAATGATATGCAGTTGATCTGAATAATGACGTATTGCACATCACTGTCACCCACACAGTCCTACAACATATAACTGTCTAGGAAATCTGTAAAGGAGTGTTGTTATACAAGGTCAGAATGCATAAGCGCAGGGGATTAATAAGACAGAAAGCAGATTGGAGATATACAGCAATATCAATATAGCAGACACAACTGTGATGGACAGTGTGTAAGTTGTAGTAGACACAGCCATGATCTGAAGCCAGGGAGTGGAATTAGACTGCATACAGATTCATACCCCTCAACCGTACACATGAGGTAGGAATGCCCAGTATATGTGCTCATATCTGCTGCCTGTCCCCCTGTCTCCCTGGTAAGTCTGTGGGATGATCCCAGATGTGTAGCCAGCAAACAGGGAATACAAGTGATTGTCAACCATCATGAGAACACACCTGTCACTGTAGCAACCCCCAAAACTGTTAGGATAGTAATATTGCAAGTATGTCCTATCTACACTCCCATGTTGTCAAGCTGTAACCAGAGAGTGTACAATAACAGAGTTAGATGTATGTGCATAATGCTAATATGTAATCTGGAACTTTGTGTAGTAACAATCAGATAGTGCTAAGAAACATTGCTCCCACAGGTATGTTGGATACAAACACTGTGCTGAGAAATATAGACCAATATAACCTGTATTGGTATTGTCCACCCTGGAATTGTAGGGAATTGTGAATATTGCAGTTTATCTGAATAATAAAGTATCACTAGTCAGACGTTGTCCTGTTCGATTCTCAGCTAGAGCATCTTCTGTGTGGAGACATGCGTGAATGGGCGTACCTTCATTGAAGGTTGTGCGTCAGGTCCAGCAACTCGGCATATAAAAATCTACTGCCAATCATTAGCGGACCGGAATTCCACTGTGACGACCCCTAACCGGGAAAAGCCGAAAGACACAACAACAGCAACTAGTCACTATCACCCACACTGTGCTACATAATATAACTGTGTAGTAAAGCATGCATATGTGTGTGTCAGGTCACTAAAGGTGGAGGAGGGCAATATTCTAGATAAGTCCTGGCAAACCAGCATGTGGTCAACACATGGCCAGAGTCTGTGCAGTAAGAGTTGGATAGTATAGTGAAAAACATCAACCTGGAATCCTAGCATATGAGTACAAACAGTTAGTGTTAACAAACATTCCCTCCACAGGTATTCTCAAAAAATGCACCAAGTACCACCACGGCTCCCTGAGTTTCAATTATTTTATTAAGACAAGCAATCAAAATAGTAAGCGCTTTCGGGTTTCATCCAAACCCTTCTTCAGACATATACTTAATGACATTTCCTAGGCATTTAAATATCAAAAAAGGCACCAAAAATACTACACTTCTATAACATATCTAAATTAGCCACTAGATAGTAGCAGATATACACTTATTCCCTTTCAGAGAACATTCTTCAGTTAAAAGGTTTATAAAAACCTTAACAGCTTAACATAAATGTTTTATATATATATACATATATATATATATATATATATATATATATATATATATATATATATATATATATATGGGATCCTGACACATGCTCGACTAGCATATGTCCAAATAATATCGATAAGCGCTTCTGTGTATGAGTGCCTGTTTTGTAGATCGGACTACAGTGCAGGTAAGGGAAAATTCCCTTTTCCCCACTGTAGTGCGATCTCGGAGTGAGAATAATAAAGTGGGGGGGCACAGCCCCCCACGTAGGGGTGCAGGGGGGGGTGAAGCCCCCTGCAGAAATGTAGATTTTTTTTTTAGCTACACATACACGGAAGCTCTTTTTGATGTTAAGCGCTTTCGTGTATGTGTGTTTGATGTTTTGTGATTTGGACATATGCTAGTTGAGCATGTATATATATATATATATATATATATATATATATATATATATATATATATATACATATATATATATATATATATATATATATATACATATATTTCATAAGCAAGGACCATTAGCAAAGACACACACACACACACACACACACACACACACACACACACACACACACACACACACACACATATATATATATATATATATATATATACATAATTTCATAAAATAATATAAATATAACTATTCAAACCATTAAATATAGCAGTAGAATTGTAAAAACTATATAAAAAGTCTTATATCTATATATATATATATATATATATATATATATATATATATATATATATATATATAAACTCTTCATATATAGAACAATATTGCTAATAAATATACACATGCTTAAAACCATCAATGTGTGTAAATATCTGTATCAATAGATATATTGATATAGCCCATGTCACAGTGTTTCAGTGGTCTGTCCCTCAAAAATGGTTTGATTGAAACCATGTCATTCAATCCTTTCCCCTCTATCTGACTGCATCTTAATTATCCATTTTGCTTCTTCTTTCTCCGTATAGTTCTTTATATTCCCTAATCTATTGCTTCTATTAACAGCTCTATCACCATGAACCTAAACTTATGGTTTAAATCATTATCCGATGTATGTTTGGCCAGTGCATTAGTCTAATTTGCACGATTAATAGCATAGATATGCTCCCTCACTCTCTCTCTTAGAGTTCGATTTGTCTTGCCTGTATAGAAGCTAGTACATTTCATACAGCTAGCTAAATAGACAAGATCTCTGGACTTGCAATCAGCATAGTGCCTGAATGTATAAGTCCTACCAGTATCACGGTGTACAAAACTATTGGAACCCATCATATAGGAACACTGATTGCAGTTTCTGCATGGACAAGTCCCTTGCCTACTGGATGTCACCCTACTCCCATAGTAACCTTTTCAGGGACTTATTATTCCGGTAACTATATCTAGGTTTAGGGCCAACTATAGTACAGATTTCATCATTGATAGTCAGAATAGCCCAATTTCTATAGATCACCTTACATATGTTCCTATTATTATTATTTAACCTAACTTGTATACTAACTGAATTAGCATATCTAGTTACTTGGGTGATTCAGTAGTATTGACATTCCTTTTCCTAAAATGAGGTCTTCCTTTCCCTTTTCTATCTACCACTGCAGGATCATTTAATACATCACTTTCTTTTCTAGAGTATCCCCTCATGACAAATTCCTCTCTCAAGTCATTTAATGTCTCTTCACATTTAGTATCATCACTAGTCAAGTTGGACATTCTTCGTCCTTGATTAATGATTATATTTTGATATATGTGTCTGGGTTGCTTGCTCGTGAGATGAAGCAGACTATTCTTCCTGCAGCTTTTCCTATATAATGAAGTTGTAAAACTACCATTTTCTCTCTTGATAAACACATCTAAAAATTCAATTTCTGATCTATACCATTTCCATTCAAACCTCAAAAACCTAGTTGTTTGATTAATATATTCAATAAATAAACATAGATCAGCTTCAGTACCTTCCCGTAGGAAAAAAGCATCATCTACAAACCTTTTGTAATATCTAATATTCCTACTATAATCCGTCTCAATGATGTATGTCTTCTTCCATTGGGCCATAACTAAATTGGCGTATGACTTTGCACACGGTGTTCCCATCGCCACCCCTTTTGTCTGCAAATAGTATTTATCAGTATATATACAAAGACATTGTTCTCCAAAATTAGTTCAAACGATAGCATGCATTTCATCATTACATCACTGCTAACATTTCTTATACACAACAGCTGTCTTAAATATTCCAAGCCATCCACATTAGGTATCATTGTAAATAACGACATTACGTCTAAAGTTGCAAGCCAAATGTTAGACAAATCAACATTGTTGTTCACACATTCAGAGAATGTTACAAGAAATTCCTGAGTATCTCTAATTATAGTATGTGTAGTTTGAACTACTTCTCCAAGCTGCTTCTCAACATATATGGAGAGTGGTTCTGTCAACCACCTCTACTTGAGACTATTGGTCTCATCTTGGGATTCTGAAGATCCTTGTGGATCTTAGGAAGACCCCTAAAAGTTGGAATAGTTGGTAATTCAACTAGAAAATACTTATACAAATCAGGATCAATAACATCACACATTAGCAAATTGTATAAATTACTATGCATATTACTAATGATCTTATTTAATTGTACATAATTTATCAATTGCTAAGCTTCATTCTCATCCAACATTGCTTGCATTGTCCTTTCATAGTACTGCCTATCTAAAAGAACAGTGGCCCCACCTTTGTCCGCAGGCCTAATGACAATTTCATTGTTATTACTTAGACTAATGAGTACTTCACATTCGCCTTCACTTACATTAAAAAAGGTTTGGCTACAGTTAAACATCCATTCATTAGCCATTTGTAAAAAATCCCTTTCACAGACTTGCTTAAATGCTTCTAAAAGGGGATGCAAATATGGTATAAAGTCACTAGGTTTCTTAAATAAAACATGCTCAGTGTCATGGACATTTTCAGTGCAATATTTCTAACAAACATTTTGATGTCAAGTATAAAGTCAATAGTATCAGTCCCTTTTGAAGGTATAAAAGACAAACCTCTATTTAGAAGTGATTTTTCAAAAACCCCTAATTCATAGTGAGACAAATTAACAATTAGTTCAAATTCACTTGTCTCTGCATTTTGTTCTGAAATGCTGTCAAGTTTCCTGATACTTTCCGTTTTCTGTTGATCCTTGTGGGAGTCCATTTCTTCTGTTCTTGAATCAGTAAAGGAAACTGATGGACAACTGAGTTTAAAGCAGGTTGAACAGCGTTTACACTAACTTATTTCCTTTTTACATCTCCAGTCAACAATAAACTGGATTCGCCAATTGCATTCTCTTGTTGTCGCTCACTATTCAAAACAGAAACATCTTCAGTGTTATCCACTAGGCTAATCCGCTTCACTTTGGATTTAAACAAATTGTTAGAATTTGCAGACTGTTGCTCTGCTCTCGTTATCATTGCCTCACGGCTATTAACCAAAGCCGTTGCCTCTATCTCACTTCCGTTACCGCCTCTGCATGCTAGAGAGCTGAGTGTGGGTGATGGTCTTCTGCAGCCCCTTCGATTGGTGAACAGAAGAGGGATGGTTGAAATGCCCTGTTGCTATTGGTTCTCTTGGCCCTCCGGCTTCTCTCGCCCAAGAGAAGACATTTCAGACATTAAAGTCCTTTAAGTCACATTCAAGTTTCTTCTTCTTGTCGAGAAGCAATCTACGTTCTAATGCAGATACATATGAAAGTATATCTTCATGAAACGCCATATAGTCCCTTTCGCTCATAAGCAATATCATTTCCATCTGCCGGATTGTTATTTCATCACTGGTACCATTCTCTATTTGTACATACTGCTCAATGAGAAGCTTCATGTAAGAGAAGCTGGTGTCAGTATTGAGTTTTTGCCATTTGGTTAAGAGTTCTGGATACAAAGTGCCATAAGTCAGCATTTTTAGGATTCTTAGTCCCCTAGGTACTACATGGAAGCAAAGACACGCCTCCATGTGCTTATGCTGCCATTGCACATTTTTCAGCTTTGTTATAAGATTCTCTATCTTTCGTGTTAGCTGAAGGACATTAATAGTATACTCATAACTATCATTAGAATTCAACAGTTCAGTCTTTTGAAACTGTAGAAGTGCATTGGTTTCATCTTTCAATAAACATTTAAAAGCTTCTGTTATATTTGGAAGCTTATTACCTTCATATGTAGAGTTGGGGTTATAGTCCAGTTCAATAGTAATTTCTTCAGCCATGTCCCTTATAGCTACTAAAACAACAATCCAGTTCAATAAATCCAAAAAACAGCTTCAGGGTAAAGGTACCTTCGGTGTAAGCACAAACTGCAAGTAATCTCCAAAAAATGCTCCAAGTACCACCACGGCTCTCTGAGTTTCAATTCTTTTATTAAGAAAAGCAATCAAAATAGTAAGTGCTTTCGGGTTACATCCAGCCTCTTCTTCAGACATATACTCAATGACATTTCCTAGGCATTTAAATATCAAAAAAGATGCCAGAAAATACTACATTTCTATAACATATCTAAATTAGCCATTAGATGGCAGTAAATATACACTTATTGCCTTTCAGAGAACATTTTTCAGATAAAAAGTTTATAAAAACCTTAACATAAATGATATATATATATATATACATATATATATATATATATATATATATATATATATATATATATATATATATATTATTTCATAAGCTAGGACCTTTCTATTCAAACCATTAAATATAGCAGTAGAATTTTAAAAACTGTATAAAAAATTATTTATAGATTATATATATATATATACACATATATATATATATATATATATATATATATATATAAACTCTTCATATATAGAACACTATTGATAATATATATGCACATGCTTAAAACCATCAATGTGTGTAAACATCTGTATCAATAGATACAGTTCATAGCCTATGTCTCAGTGTTTCAGGGGTCTGTCCCTCACAAATGGTTTGATCAAAACCCTGTCATTCAACCCTTTCCCTCTATCTGACTGCATCCTAATTATCCATTTTGTTTATTCTTTCTCCATATAGTTCATTATATTCCTCAGTCTATTGCTTCTATTAACCAACTCTATCCTCATGAACCTAAACTTATGGTTTAAATCATTATCCAATGTATGTTTGGCCAGTGCATTAGTCTCATCCTCACGATTAATAGCATAGATTTGCTCCCTCACTCTCTCTCTTAGAGTTCAATTTGTCTTGCCTATATAGAAGCTGGTACTCTGGACTTGTCATCAGCATAGTGCCTGAATGTATAAGTCCTACAAGTATCACGGTGTACAAAACTATTGGAACCCATGATATAGGAACATTGATTGCAGTTTCTGCATGGAAAATTCCCTTGCCTACTAGATGTCACCTTACTCCCTTTATTCTCATCAAAACATCAACCCGGAATCCCACCGTATGTGTACAAACAGTTAGTCAGTGTTAACAAACATTCCCTCCACAGGTATACCGGGTAAGAGTATACTGCAGGTAAAGCCGGTTCATGTGTAATGATGACAACAGCCATATCACTGTCCAAAATAAGCCTGTAGGGTAGTGTAGTAAGACTTGTAAGGTATAGATAACAGCACTGACTAGGAAAGTAATGTTGACTACAGGAATATACTACTTGTTAATTGACATCTTTCTCCCCCCCCACACCTTATCTCCAACAATAATCAACATACCCACCCCAACTGGTATGTACAGACTCTGATAATGTCCAATTGTTTGATAAATATTTTAATGGTTCCCAAGCATGTCCCATATTGAACAATTCCAACATTGTTGGCATGGTGCTATCAACGTACCTGCATGCTGTTCTTATTACCACTGTTGTCCCATGTATGCATGTGTTTTGTTTGCTATGCAACTGTCCCGTATCTGGTGTCTGGGTTAATGGGAATATCTATGCATGCTGTTATGCCTAACCCTGGAATGTGTTGACTATTACTGTAGCACCCTTGGGAAGGCCCATCCCAGCGGACCCACCTGTCCCACCTCAGCTGGCTGAGGCACTGGGCAGCAGCATGTCTGGGGCCCAACCCCATACCTCCCTGTCCGTTGGTCCTGCACCACCTTTGCCTCAGGGGATGGGGCCTGTCACCCATCACCAGGTCAGGGTCATGGTGTGTAGAGCGATCAATGAGCAGTTCAGTGATCTTCTATGCCAGCTCGAGGGGCGTGTGTCGCTATTAGAGAGTCAGTCTGGCTATGCAGCTTAGCCCCAGCACAGCCACCTTCGGGGCTGTGAAGGTGCAGTGGTGACTGCCCATGGGTGGGGACCTCAGTCCCACTGTTACAACTAGGGAGCTTGTGGGCTTCCAATATCCCAAAACCCCTCCCAATCAAGGTGTTTACCCCCCACATGTGTCATATACTGCCCCTGTATGTGTCTTGTGTGTCTTGTCTGTTAACCTACCCAGCCTACCTCCCCAAATATACATACTACACCTCCCCAACATCCCACTCTCACCTAAAAAAATGTGCAATCTGTTCCCACAAAAAAGTCTCACCCCATACATAGCTGTCCATTTCGCACACATGTCCACTGGACACATGTAATCCAGTCTAATTGGCATTGCAACTTATTACTGTTGTCCTCACCCATCTCCCAGGGGTTTGAGTGTCCAAATCTACTTCCAAATTCAGTGTATATACACAGCTGTTGCTGTAGAAGAAATGGGCAGCTATGGACCCTCCCTACACCCTTCCTGCACATCCCTAGCTATTTTCCCTACTGTCTTTCCCTCTTTGTGCCCCTTTTTCACCACTTTCCTATCAACCCTTTTTTTTTCTTTTAAAGAAATTAGTGCGAGGGTAAGGGGGAGCGAGCACTTTTAAGAAGCAATAAGTGGGTCTAAGCCCATTTGCATGGGGGTAAGCAATGCCTACACTGGTTAAACAATTTAGAAGCTAACTGAGTATAGGAAACTGTAACTGGAAGTTAGCCGTGCTTACCTCCGCGCAAACATGCACAAACCCGCTTACAACTGCTTTAAAGTGCCTTAATCACTCTGTATGCAACGGCCCATGTTCTGCACAGCAATAAATTAAACAGCCTCTGCAAGTCTTGAACCCAGGACCCTATACAACAAAGACAAAGTGATTTACCACTAAGCCATGCCAGATACACATACCTCTGATGATTTCAAAAACATATCATCCAGCCCAGTCATTAAACAGTACAGAGTATGTAGTCCAACATTTAGATGTATGTGTGTGTGTGTAAATATATTAATATCTAAACAGATACAACATATCTATATATGTAGTGATATATATATATATATATATATATATATATATATATATATATATATATATGAACATATATTCATGTGAATGCCTACATCAGCACATATATATGTCTACACTCATATGTCTACATATACACAGCAAGTTACATATATGTAAGCAGAGATATATCTATGTAGAGTATATACGGACATAGTTATATATATGTAAGCAGATATAGATATCCATATAGGGATATATGGACATACATGTGTAGATATCAATGGGAGATTAACTAAATCATATATGTCCACATGCACCATTAATGGGGTTGAGAGGCCCCAAATGATATACGTCTTGTATGAATAGGTATACCCCCCACAGCCAACACATCCACCCTGCAATACACTAACAAGTGTTGCAGATCCCATAACCAGGTCCTGACATGACATGGGCACAAGATGTTAACAGTACTACATCCCATCTGTATGATGTCAGGCTGGTATTTGTAACATATCATGCAGTACAGTCTGGCTCCCATAGGAAAGGATACATATACACAGACACATATATGCAAAAACAGATATATATATATATCTATATATATATATATATCTATATATATATATATATATATATATATATATATATATACGTGTGTGCATGTATATATACACATATATAGATATACATGTGACTACACATACACACGCAGCGATATGTACAGCAAGATACTTATGTAGTAGGCACCCACAATATGGAACAGCCACTATGCCTACAGTTAACACCCTAACAACTGGACACTGGATGATCCACACATACAAATGACATTCAGTGCCTGTAACATATACCCACATAGAGGTCATATGATAAAACACCACACACAGGTTTGCAGAAATGGAATACCTTTATTTGTGTAGTCTTCTTCTTCTTCTTTCAGCTTTTCCCGGTTAGGGGTCGCCACAGCAGATCACCTGTCCACTCATGATTAGCAGTGGAGTTTTACAGTGTCTAGTTGCCAGCCCGACACCCAACCTTCCACAGAAGGCACACACATGCACACACTCACACCTAGGGCCAATTTAGAGTGTCCAATCCACCTACAGCATGTCTTTGGGATGTAGGAAGAAACTGGAGCACCCAGAGGAAACCCACATGACCACAGGGAGGACATGCAGACTCCACACAGAAGGCACCCCAGCCGAGAAACAAACCGGAGAACATCTTGCTGAGTGGTGGCAATGCTAACCGCTGCACCACCATGGCTGCCCACCTTTATTTGTGTAGTATTACAGATTTATATGCCATGTCACATAGCTGTTCAGACTCTGACATCCATATCAACACAGTAATGCAACTGTGAGCAGTTATACTAATACAGTAGTCTGGAAATGTCCACAACTGTTACTGTCCAGGCCAAGCCCTCCAAATCTTACAATAGTAAAGACAGACTGGGCCACAGGATACCACACAATCAACAGTAAGTGTTGCAGGTGTATAGTCCAGCAGCCTCTATCTACACTCTGTACACAATCACTAGGTGGTAAAGACTTCAGTTGACCAACTGGGATGTAACTGTTGCATAACAAGGCATAACTGACACCATCACAGGCACACTGGCAAACAGAACAGTCTGTATGGCAGGAGGCAGTAGGCCTGCAGTAACCCACTTTATGTAAGTAATGTCAAAATAGGTTCAATGTATGGTACTGTACATCCAGATACCTTAAGGCAGCTCACCCCTGATACCCCCACATTTTGTAGCAGCCTAAGTTATTTATGGTGCATCCCCTCCTGACCCAGTAATACAGGGCCACATACCACTGTTACATACACTTGCCTCTGGAGTGCATATGGGCACACATTCAGTGTGTAGGTGAAGCCCACACATATATGGCCCCAGCCCCACTGCATGTGTGGTGGATATGACAGCAGTGGACTGCTGGCAGGAATGGCAGTGTGGTATAAGTATATGTGCATATGTATCACTATCTGTATATGTGTAGACATATAATGCTCTGTATATGTATATATCTGGGTGTGTATATGCATATCTATATACATGTACACACCCACCTATATATGTTGATATGTACATGTGTAATTATCTATATAGATATCTGGATAATCATATGAAAATATATGTTCACCATATGTCCTGAACATGGGGTGTAGCCCTACCTCAGCCCCTATAGTCCCATCTTCGTAGTGGAAGGGGATGTCAGGCATGTATAGCAGGTATATTAGCAGAGCATTGCTACTGTACTAGGGATTGTCTTCACAGACATGGTGTGTGTGGGAGGTCACATCTGCGATTCACATGTGGCCATTGGCTACTGACAGACATCCTAAGGACATCATAGTACAGTACCACTGCATGCACGTAATGCTACTGTGGACTACAGCAGAGATATTGGCCAATAGATGTGGACATTCTGACACAGTCTGTATAGTTCAGAGGTATACACAGAACCCCTTAATGCAGACATGTGGACCAAGCCTGAGAAAATGGATGTTAACAGCCATGTAGATGGGTATAACACATAATGACTGGTATACATTTACCCCCATAGGTTATGCATTCACACAACCCTGTCTGTCCTGGCACATAATAACTGCTGTTACATAGGTGCCATGGCCACATACTACCCACTAGATATTGACATACATCTGCACAGCATCTCACTGCTCTGTCTGACATACATGACTGTTAAGGGAGTCCTGGCAGCAGTATATCTGGCATGTATCTGAACATCCACACAGCCAAATGAAGCCAGCAACCAAGATGGATCCAATAAAAATATTTAATGTCGAATAAACATCAAAAAAGCTCACAGACCAAAAAAAGCACAGCCTTCTTCAGTGACAAAA
Organism: Protopterus annectens; assembly: GCF_019279795.1. Classification (NCBI taxonomy): domain Eukaryota; kingdom Metazoa; phylum Chordata; order Ceratodontiformes; family Protopteridae; genus Protopterus; species Protopterus annectens. The sequence goes on along the minus strand of NC_056741.1, from coordinate 988,867,726 downwards.
AACACAGAGTCAATTAATTCAACTTAAATATTACTAAACTAGGTGCTCTTTTTTCACCTGGATTAAATGAACATTTTTAATTGAACCAATGGGATATGTTTAAACACTATTTAAGTTGAATTAATTGACTCTGTGTTTTTTGTCACTGAAGAAGGCTGTGCTTTTTTGCCAGCCGAAACCGGTCTGTGAGCTTTTTTGATGTTTATTCGACATTAAATATTTTTATTGGATCCATCTTGGTTGCTGCCTTCATTTGGCTGTGTGGATGCTTTTGCTTTAGTTGCCGTGCAACTTTTCTTCATGCAGGAGGATTTGTTTGACATGTATCTGGACATGACATCTCACTGGGTAAGTATACTAAGCTGCTAGGCATGTAGCAAAGCACTGTGTAGGATAAAGGCAGACTGGCTCAATACTGGCCTACATCTCCTATGGGGGAATGCACATGTGCCTGCATATATAGCAGGCTCTACAGGCATGTCACAGCACAGGGTAAGATACACCTGTGTGAAAGTGCTTGACCACATCCAATGTGAACACAGCCACATATGGTAAGCTAGCATAATATTACAGTATATGCACTATCTGTTCAACACCATCCTCATATGTGCCACTCACACACTAACCCGACATATACTGGGCTGCTACACAGTGTGGTCTGATGCCTGTCTGTGGTATGGGAGATGTGTGTGTATTGCCCTACAAACATTTAAGCCAATATGGTAACATACAGTCGAGTAGCATGTAACATCAGATAGGACGGGACCTAGGACGATGGCATCTAGCACAGTCTGTACGCAGGCCAAGGTACATATTAACAATACAGACACTGTTAACATTCACCATAAGTGCACAGACCGCAGTACTGTACAAACAACCACAGACTGTCCAGGTTATGTCATCAGCTATAACCTCTACTGTACATAATGTGTAGCAGTCTGATATCTCACTGGCTTGTTATCAGATATGATGGCACTAATTATGGTATACAGCACATATGCACATCTTAATGCATGACATATGTACAAAGGTTGACAGAGTTGTGGCTGGAAGCACATACACAGGACCAATATTGACATATTGCTGTGATAACATCATGCATTTACTGTTGTAACAGGGTTTTGTCGCAACATATGTCCTATAAGGGATATGAAGTCAGTAACTGTCACAGCTTTCACCATCTGCAGACTGCACTCCTCACACTACCTTCTGCAGTTCACAGATACATGCTCTGTGGGTAACACATGAAACCAAAGGCACCACACATTGCCCAGTCTGCAGATGACCCCACAGATGGGGAGTCCTCATAAACATAGAACTGACATGGCAGGTATTAATACATTTAGGACAGCCATATCCGCACACACCCTGTTTAACCAACATTATTCCGAATGCAGTATAGCAGCACTTACAGTCTGTAGTCAGGTCAGGCACATCCCCCTCCTGTGTGTTTGCCTGTTTCCACAGTGTAAGTTGTCAGAGTTAAATCCCCAATCCATCTAAGATGTTGCTTGCCAAACAACATATCGAGTTTCTGCTCACAGTGACTGAAAAGGCCCAACACCAACAGGATGTTCCTAGATATTGGAGTGTGTTCCAATGCAAGTGGCTATGGGAATGTTACCACAGCTGTTCCACATGCAATCAGCTAGGGGAGGGCTGCAATCCGTGCAGGGACCATCAGGTGATCATGAGCATTACCTAAAATACACATGCTGCTGCCTAAGCAAAGCAGGTGTAGTTCTTCACATCCACCAGTGAGGGAGTGAGAGAGGCAGACAGAGGGAAAGACAAGTCAGGGAGGGGTGGGGGAGTAAAACCTAAGTATGTTTGTATCACACACCTACCAGCACAAGGTATCAAACCCCTAATGACTATGTAGTGCTATCACAGTTCTATGCAGTTATTGGATGCGCCACATATGGTACCTGTTGTGGAGCCCTCAGAACATATATGTGATGGTGAGTGACATCTGCAACAGGGATATGGTAGTTATACAGTAGGTGAAGTACATGTGCCTGTCCAGATGAACAGGTGCCAGCGTCAACACAGCCACACTCTCACAAGGAAGCACACACATTGACACTCTTGGCAGGGCCAGGATTACAACTCATCACTAGTGAGATTGCCACAATACATTATTGTGCAAGTATCACTTGCACCACATGGGTCATACAGAGGTTATATGGGCAAAGGGTATGAGGAGGTGTCTGACATCAGACACCATGCTTCTGTATGCCATTGAGGGTTGTAGTGAATGTGGATGTGATCATACGCATCATACAACACACACACACACGGGGTGCCAGTACTGCATGGGTGTGTGGTGGACGACTGTGCCAGATGGCTATAGAAGGCTAGGTGATGGGTATACCTTGGCATCAGGCCACATGAAAATGGTCTGCATTGTGGCTCATGGCTGTAGTTTCTGCATTTGCTCACACAGGTGGGTATTGTATATGTGACTAGTGCATGGCCAATGTCATGTATGTGTTCCTTAGTCCATGACATGGACGTTGACTGGGATGTGCACACCTCCCACATCCATGTACAGTGACATGTGGAACTGTACCTGGGGTGTCTGGCCCTGTTGTGTACACAGAGTATCATCAGATATGCCAGTCATGGCCACCTGTGGTGGAAAATGGTTATGGACAGCAGGTTTATCCTGCACCTACAGTGAATGCATGCTAATGGCATTCCCTGGTGTCAGTGGCATCTGTCCATATATAGCATGTTTTCAAGCATGGTATGTCCTTTGTGGGTCACATGTGATGGCAGGTGTTCAGTGGGGAACATGGGGAAGGTGCGCTGTCTGTATTGGACAGATGGACAGGGTGCCATGCCCTCTGTAGCCCACTCCATAGTTACTATCAGTGGCCAATGTGCAGTGTACTGCCCACATATTAGCTGTTGCCTAGGCATGTGTGTGTATGAGACATGGATTGAGAGTGTGCTCTGGGTAATACTGGGGTTGCTACATGTAATTGCCTGGCTTTGATATCACATGTATGGGTTTGCACCCCAGCTTCTCAGCTATATTCACATCTGTTATCCGGTGTCTCTCTCACACACACACACACACACACACACACACACACACACACACACACACACACACACATACACACACACACACACACACAAAAAACATCCACAACCGACATGTGTGAGTATAGAACCCCTAACAGAGGTCTATATCACATTACAGTATGGAGCTGTGATAGGACGCACCACAGGGATTACTAGACAACTCTTTCCACAAAGGTGTATTTCCACAATGAATGACATCAGCAGGACTGCCAAAGTAGGACATTTGAAATGTACTGAGTGTGACTAGCCTAAAATGCATTGCTCCCTACACAAACATTGAAACACACACAAAACGTTTAGAAATGCCATGGGTGGGAACAGAACCCTACCAGAGTTCTATATCACACTACAGCAGTACGCAGTTATGGAACATGCTACGGAGACTACTGGACTACAACCTTTCCAGAGGTGCATTTCTAGGTGGATGACATCAGCAGCCTTGCCAAAGTTGAGCATTTGAATTGTAGGGTGTGTGACTACCCTAAAAAGCATTGCTCTTTACACAGACAGAGTCAGACAGACACACACACTTGCCAAGTCTGGGATTAGAACATCTACCTAAATAATTTATCACACTACAGCAGTATGCAGGTATAGGACACACTACAGAGATTACTGGGCTACAACCTTCACAGAGGTGTGCCTCTAGGTGGATGACATCAGCAGCCTTGCCAAAGTAGAGCATTTGAATTGTAGGGAGTGTGACTACCCTAAAAAGCATAGCTCTCTACACAGACAGACACACACACATGCACACTTGCCAAGTCTGGGACTAGAACACCTACCTAACTAATTTATTACACTACTGACATATGCAGTTATAGGACACGCTACAGAGATTACTGGGCTACAACCTTCACAGAGGTGTATTTCTAGGTGGATGACATCAGCAGCCTTGCCAAAGTTGTGCGTTTGAATTTTAGGGAGTGTGACTACCCTAGAAAACATTGCTCTCTACACAGACACACACACACACGTGCCAAGTGTGGGATTATAACACCTACCTAATTTATCACACTACAGCAGTACGCAGTTACAGGACGCGCTATGGAGATTACTGGGCTACTGCTTTCCCAGAGGTATATTTCTAGGTGGATGACATCAGCAACATTGCCAAAGTTGTGCATTTGAATTGTAGGGAGTGTGACTACCCTAAAAAGCATTGCTCTCTACACAGACAGAGTCAGAGAGACACACACACAAACACACACACAGTTTTCATGTCTGGGATTTGAACTCCTACCTAACTATTTTATCACATTACAGCAGAACGAAGTTATGGGACATGCCATGGAGATTACTGGGCTATAACTCTCCCAAAGGTGTATTTCACAGTGGATGACCTCAGCAGGCTTGTCATAGTAGGGCTCTGGGGAGGGCAGTGTGTGTGCATGGGCCATAACCCATTCATCTAGAGGTTGACACGCCACGTGAGCACACACAGGGTCATATTTCAAAGGTGCATGTATACAGTTGCTAGTTGACTACTTCCTTGTACAGTCATGTTGCAAAACTGGCACGTGCACCACATACTCTGTAATGCTGACAGATACCAGTGGTTAGTATCTGCAGTGAGTGACATCTGACCCTCGTGTGGCTGTGGCACTTTGGCTGTGTGCTGGGTGGGACAGGCCTGGATGGCTCCTTGTCACAGTCACCCTCTTCCACACATCTATGTATGTCTACCTTTGGCTTATTATAGTATGTTGTCCTTACATATATGCCAGTATTCCTATCCACTGTTTGTGCATAGCATGAGTGGTGCATACTGAGGAGTGTCAGCACTAACATCTGCGGCTGCCAGATATGTCTGGTCCACTGGTGTATGCAGACATTGCCTTCATGTGTTTCAGTGTGTGAGCATGCCCATTATGAACTTTCAGTATGGTGTTGACTGGCATTGCCTTCATTACTCTGTGTGTGTGGGCATGCCCAGTATGGCCGTCTGTACTGAATGTGTGGATCAGGTCCAGGTAGTTTGTACTGCAGTGCTGACCTTTGTGTTCTACACCTACAAGTAGCATGCTGTCTCTGCAGAGTATTCATCGATCATTTGGCATTGACTTTTACTGCATTTCTGCATAGGATGGGGGGCACACCTGACTATTTCTACATTTCTACACAGGATGGGGGGGCACACCTGACTGTTACTACATGTCTATGTAGGATGGGGGGCACAACTGGCTATTTCTACATTTCTACACAGGATTGAGGGGGCACAACTGACTGTTACTGCATTTCTACGTAGGATGGGGGGCACACCTGACACTTGTACAAATTTGCTAGGACTGTACTGGTATGTGGGTACTCCATTTCATTCTGTAGTCTTACCTATCATGCAGAGTAGAGGCATACCAGTGTATTCATAGGTTCATAGGTTCATAGATTAGTACTAAGCTAACTGCCCTTGTGAGCCATTTTAAGCCTAGCCAATTATCCCTTGTGAGACTCAAACCCTGCACCTTGTGTTTGTAAGGCAAACACCTTAACCATTAGGCCACCCTCCCAACCTATTGGTATTACAGATCTTAGCTTTTAATTACCTACATAGTGTCTGACTTCCTACCATTCAGAACTGGCATCCCACTGCCTGACCTGCTGTAGTCTGTCTGTGTAGGCCTGGGAGGGGGAGGATACCTATAGGCCTCATTCAGATGCCATAGCACAATCTTTGTTTGTGTTTGTCTACACCTGTCGTGCTGGCTGTGACTGTTGTTGGGTATGTGGACCCCTCCTGACTGGCATGTGTGAGTCACTTACCTTGTGGGTGTCTCAGTATTGAGGGTGGTGCTGCAGGGCTGCCTATGTCGGATGCACATAGTACACTCCCCACACATGGTTAAGCACAGGTAGTGTAATGTTTGGCATCCCTTTTACTGTATGTGAGAGTCAGAGAGAGGTGTTAGTCCCTGGGTCCCTCCTGTGTCAGTGTATGTGCTATGCATTGCCTCTTTGCAAAGGCCAGGGCATACTGGGCATGCCTCCTTTTGCCTACTGGAGCAGGCTCAGGTTGTTCCTCCTCCAAGTAACTCTGTGCCTGTGCAGGCCTTGGCAGTGGTGGGGGGCTGTGTGGCCCTGCCCGGTGCTGTTCCTGCTGCAGCTGTTTTTGCAGGATCATATTGTGTAGCATGGGACATACAAGGACAATTTGGGTACATGCAGCTGGAGAGTACTGCAAGGCTCCACCGGATGTGTCCAGGCACTGGAACCATGACTTGAGCATCCCAAACACACACTCTACTATAATTCTGGTCTGTGCGTGTGCCTCATTATGGAGTTTTTGTTTGGGTGTGTGTGCATTTCTGATGGGTGTCATCAGCCACGGCTCCAGTGCGTATCCAGCATCCCCCACTAGGTGACTGTCAGGGATGTCCCCATTGGCAAATCTCTGGTACAGCTGTGTCAGATGCCAGATGTGGGAATCATGATAGCTTCCAGGTCAGCCAGTACACACATTCATTATTATGCCCTGGGCATCGCACACGACCTGGCAGTTGATAGAGGGGAAGCCCTTGCAGTTGATGTAGACCATACCCTGCTCACCGGGTGGTGCGTTGATGTGTATGTGCATGCAGTCTATAGCACCCACTACCTTAGGGTATTCTGCTATTTGGTAGAACAGTTGCATATTGCTGGCCAACGCCTCACGGGTGATGGGGAAATATACGTGTTCACCAACATGAGCTGACAAGGCATCCAGGAACTGGTGGATTACCCTGAATGCTGATGCCTGTGAGATCCCCATCATATCCCCAGTTGGCCTTTGGAAGGTACCTGTAGCTAGTATTTGTAGGCCTGCACATACCTTGGTATCCACTGGGATGGGTTCCCCTCTGTTAGTTCTGTGTGTCAGGCATGGCTGGCACAGCTCAACAGTTTGCTGTAGGAGGTCCCTGTCCACCCTATAGCGTTCCACTATCTCCAGCTCATGTAGCCCATGGTAGGTTACGCTGGGTCTGTACACTCTTCTCCATCTCCTCACTGTGGGTTGGTCAACAGCATTCACATCCTCTCCACCCACAGCCTCTTCCACAAGTTGTTGTATGATAGCTATTGCAGCCCCTATCATTTTGCTGTTGTGAGTGTTAAAGGTTCCCCGCCTGTTTACACCGGTGATGTAGAGTGTGGGAAAATCCAGAGGGGAAGGTGTTTGCATAGTTTATAGTAGTGTTCTGGGCTGGGCTAGTCTGCTGCCTGTGTAATTGGCTGATTCTGATACATTTTACCTGCCAGCTAAGCTAGTTCTCCTTGATTACCTTCCTACTGCTGTTTTCCCTTCCCATTGCCTTCCTGTTTAAGCCTGGGTGCGTGCCGCGCAAACACAGTGCTCAAATGTGCACAGTGCTGCTATTTCCTGGTTTAACTTCTTTTTTCTTCCTGTAAAACCCGGAGCACGGTGCGAACACCCACTTAGGCTTTGTAAAGATTGCTAAGCAGGTTTAGACACACCCTCTAAGCTAGGAGCACACTCAAGCCACAGGGCTCCAGTCCGCTTACAGTATGCCTGACACCCCCCCCCCCCATGATGTCACCTAACTCCTTAGCTTGCACCAAGCTATTCCTACTCTTACACTGTTGGGACATGGCTCACATGCTGGGGAAAACTGGGATTCACTATCCTTCCCCTCATTTGCATAGGGTTGCCTGCTAATGCATAGTTACATGTGTCACACTGAGCCTCCCCCCTTAGCAATCACTACTCACTGGCCATGTTGTCTTCTGCCTGCCATTGACTTGCATGGCAGAATACTGATTTTAGTTAGAATGCTAAATTTAGGTTTATTTTGTTATTTTCCCCCCGATCCAGTTTGCACGCCACTGCCCTATGCTTAAATAGCTGAGATCGGCAACAAAAATGTTGATTTTTGTAATGTTTGCAATGCCAATAGCCTTATATTTGGCCATTGTAATGCTTAGTACATGATATGCAGCCTTTATTTGGAGCTGTCACAGCTCCGTTTTGGATTTTGCAGAAATGTACTCGGTTACTACCGAGTACATTTCTGCAGATAGCACTAGTCCTGCACGGATGGCTGCAAGCTTCCTGGATTGCAAAATCACCTAATTTGCATGGATTTCTCCTGCAAATGGGGTGATTTGTATACAATGGCTTCGTCCATGCAGGATTAGTGCAGGAGCGCTCGTGCACGCCCCTACAGGCTGTTCCTGGATCACACGGCAGACATATTTGCCTGCTTAAGCTCCTGCACCGATCTTGCAGCAAGCTTTAGAGAATCCAGGGGAATGTGTTCATAACCATACTTTAAGAAATATGAGTTATTATTATATTACTGAGCATCTATAGTAAATTAAAAGTATTGTGGGATATCAAGAGAAAGCTAACATCATTGCTGACAAATTTACTACTAATATGTGACCTCTTTCTGGTATAGATGCAGAAATATAAAAGTTTGTGTATATGTAAGGTTATAAGGCATACCACATTTTTACAATAGTATTAGTTTCTGGCTATACAATAAGGGGAAATGTTAACCATTTTCTCAATTTGAAGTTGAAATCTAAGTGGACAAATATGCTGTATATTCTAAAGGTCTAGCCTAGAATGGCTTCTGACATCTTCTTATATTTTTTCAGAACTATATTAAAATGTGCATAATATGTCCATTTTTTGCCAGTTATGAGTTCAAATGCAAACATTATCACCATTTGAGGATCTATGTGTACTAAACATGTTCTATGTTTACAGTTTGTGTGGCTATTACAGTTCTAGAGTTATGCACATTTGTTTGTTGTAGATTTTTTTTAATAGCTCAGGGTGCAACACTGTTTCTTAACAGGAATGAATGGTCAGTATTCATTAACTCCTGAAGAGAATTTAAATTATTATTTAAATTGCAGACCATTCTGATACTTACAAGTAGAGGCACTGTAGAGCTGTAATGAACTGTTTCCTCCCGTGTTTGACATGATGCAGGTAATGTTCACATCAAAATCCATTTTTCCCATTAAAATACTTGCATATTTTTTCCATGAGATGACAGATGAAACACTGAAGTCTTGATCAGTCCTTGCAATGTTCTGATCTCCAACTGTCCAAATGGCTGCAGGCAAAGGATATGCACTGACCAAACATTTGCAGGTCACATTTCCTTCAAAGAAGGTACAGTTTGATTCAGGTAAGATAGCAGATATATCTATGGGAAAAGAAAGAAAATGCATTAAATACAAATATATAGATGGGCAGTAATATACATCACTGATGGTGAAACAGATATATATCCCAGAGAATCCATTTATTATGCAACAGACGTCCTCTGTATGTTAAGCTCCCTGACTCCTTTCAAGTGTAACTTGGGTGAATGGCTTAGTAATTGTAAATGCATTCCAGGTATGGCCCCTTAAACACTCATTGAAAGGGGTAAAAAATAGATATTAATCAGTCATGTCAATGGGTACCTATGGTTCTGAATATTGTATCTGGGCTACAAATGGCCCTTTGGATCAGTAGCCAAGTATTAACCTATGAACCTATGAATTTATGAAACAGCACATAAGAACTCCTTATGATAATCACAAGGTAAATACCCATGTTCAAAAAAGTAAACCATTAACATTTTTAAGATTAAAAGTAAAACTATGAAAGAACTAAAAGATTCTCTTCTTGATGGAGTTTGATTGGGTAGAATAAGTTCTTGATTGCAATACATGAATGAATAATGACTCTTAAGATATTTAAATCCCTTTCAGGCATCCTATCACAGGGAAACTATACAGGTTTAGTAATTGCTTATTTCTGGAAAAAAATGAAGTAAATCAAAGTGCTTGACTGGTAATTATTGTAACCAGTATGTTTTGTGATTTTGTAGTACAATTGCCACCATGTTTTAAACTTGTTTGATTAACAAAACATAAATTAATATGTTTATGTATGGAGTCAGTGTTAGCATATGTTTTTCTTTGTTGTATAACATACTTCATTATGAATATATGATTGGTGAATCCATTGTTATGGCCCATGTCTGTTACTGGTGTATTTACTTATTTTTTGCTTTTAAGATGTATTTCTATTTCATATCTTGGTCTGATGTTGCTGAAACACTTGCTTATTTTGGGAGGAGGTGTGACATAGAGGGTTTAGTAGTATATTCCTAGGGTAAAAAAAGAATTGTCACAGTCTAGTATACAGGGATGTACAAAAAGGGCAATTCTTAACCATTGCAAAATTACTGAGACAGAGAATAATCCAGTTTGCTAATGATTTTCTAAGTAGTGCTTATAGCATTTTCCAGGTTCTTTAAACATTTATGATCATTAGTACTGCAAACTATAGATTGTGATGAAGTCCTTATGGTTCAGCCGGAAATATTTATTCCTGGCACCAGTCAATAAAGTTTTTGACCATGTTGCACTTGGCTTGTTTTTAAATGAAACAAGTTATTATGTTTATATTATCATGGGAGTAGCAATAAATTGTGGAGAAATGGATGTTCTGTTATGGAACCTGGAACAAAGAAATTACCACCATCATTTCTTCTATAGAAGCAACTCAACTCACAGCAGCTCTGTAAGTAGCTAAGGCTGCCGCCTGCAGCTTTAATGTCATAACAATATGCACAGAGCTCAAATATTTGTTTTCTTCAGCATTAAAAGCATCAAGAAATATTGAATATAAATTTCTGTGTAAGTTCATCTGTTAATTGCTTCCTACAGGACAATAACTATGCAACCTCTGAACATCCTTCTTTCTTAGAAACAGTTTATTTTAGGTTTTCCTTTCATGGCACATATCATTCTTTGGCTTCTTTGGTTTGAACAGACTCCACCATACTTGCCTTTCAGGTAATAAAGCTTTTTTAGTCTCTGTCTATTCTGCCTGCAGGATCTCAAAGTCTATGACATTTTGGTACATATTTTAATCTGAGACAAGAATATGTCCAACCCCAAAATAACCTGGACATCTCATAACTGCCAGTGCAAGACTGAGCTTTAGACAAAGGGTCCAAAACAAACCATGTTCAGTCTATCAGCCTAGACATTTGAAAAATAATGTGCTGCTCTCTCCAGCTCACAATATGGGCAGTGGTGGGGGAAGAAACCATGGAGTTCAAACAATGGAACTGGGAAAGAACATTAGCATTCCCATAGTTGTAAGTAGAATAGTGTTCCACTCAAATTGAAAGAGCTGAAGACTAAGTAATATACAGGTAAGCCTAACATTCCTGTCTTCACCTTAGGTCACTGATGCAAACCAGATAAGGTCTAGAGTGACCCTGAACATTCAATTAACCAGGCAATATTTCAGTGCATCCTGCACCCATACCCATTTTGTGACAAAGGATTCGAGTTTTACCATAGAATACTTGATCTGTGGTTTATGCTTCAGTTTTTCATGCACGATTGTGACCAATGAGATGTAACAACAACAACAATAACTACAACATATCCTTCTGAATGAATTCTTTCAGATAAAGACATTAAAACTCAACCAAAAGCCAAAAACCTCCAATCAGTCATAGAAAAAAGAAAATACTGACAGGTCAAGTATTATGTATTACATCACACGAAACACTTTTCATTCAGAATCATGTGGAACCTAGAACAGAAATGACTGGTTATAGGCATCACATAACTTAGCTTATAAAATAATACAGAGATCAGTTCAGTCTTCTGTCAAGGACATTTTGCTTTTAAAATAATATAGATATTATTTCAACCTTCTGTCAGGGACAGATATTACTGGGATTCAGTCCTCCCAAACTACCAAAACCTATGTGATAATGTAGGGATATAGTCCTTGAACCCTGAACTAGTAACATCAACTTATATGAGATGGTCAGTGGGTATGCTCTTATGATTTGCACATCTGACAACTAAATACATTTGCAAGCACCCCTTTCTTGCATTCTTAGTACACACTATCACTAGTTAGACCACATCTGATATCAACTTTTTAGCCACTCTTCCAACAACAACCAATTTATTTAATTATTCTAGCTTAGAGCAAACTGTTTCTCTTCAAAATACGGTAGAAACCAACATTCTCAACAGTGCTGTGAAGTTATCCTTATAAACTTGTAAATAATGTACCAAGTACAAGCTGTTATAAATGGATACATGACAACAATTCAATAGCAAGCAGGTAAAAGCACAGAAAGATTAATTAAATATACAAGCCAATAGCTAAATGACCATGGAAGAATTAAAGAACATATTTTAAACAGATACTTATCCATAGAATTACTTAACACCATCTAAACAATCTTTCTCCAACTGCTTTCTAGAAAATACTATAGTGTAACTACCACTAAGCCCCAAAAAAAAAAAACAGTAGTTAAGTTTATTGTCTCTGCAAAAGGTGTCTATACTTTCTCTGCTTTACAATCTCTGTAAAATGCTTTGCTGCTTCTCTGTTGGATAAGAGTTCATCTAATCCATACATAAAAATAAGGAGGAATTCAGTTTTCTCTACAAGTAAGAGGATTCCCCAAGCCAGACATCGGTTTAAACTGAAAGGAAAGAACAGCAGACTTGGTGCAAGTCTCTCTAAAACGGTTAGGGTTTTCAAAGCAAGACATACATTTTTTTCACTTTTAAACGAAACTGTTTAGAGCAAACAGAACATTTCCAATGTGGCTTTTTGATCAAAAACAATGAACACTAAAAAAGTTTACTCTTCACACATATCTGAATCATTACTAAAAGCTATATATTTGAAGCATATGATAAAAATATAGCACTCTTGACATGTTTGCATCTAAGAAAATATTTATATGTAATGCATTACACTCTGTATAGTCTGAGATCGCAACTCTTTAAACTCTATGGAAGCAAAAAAACAGTCTGGAGAGCCCAGTCCTATCTAACTAAAATAATTCAAACCATGGTTAAAAGATGTAAACAGATATTTTTATGAAGGTGGAACTGATAATTGCCATAATTTAATTTTATGGAACACCATGTGGTGTTATTGGCTGTCTAAGATACAGAAATATACTAATCATAAACTAAAAACCTGGAATGTGGAGACATATTACATTAGAATGCCTTATATTGCAAACATCATCGCTTCCTGGGTGTACAATCAGTTATCATACAAATGTAAATTGTGAGTGCACTTGCAATATACTAAAGGACTAAAGTCTCTAAATACAAACAGTTACACATGTGACTACGCAATTAATATAAACCTCTAAGACTTGACTTAGTTGTTCAGGATTTATGAGTTTATGTGGACAATGACCTTACTTTTGACTAACATGTCTATTGCTGTAAGAAAGTCCTTCAATATTGCACAGCTTATAAACAAAGGGATTGCATCTAGATTTCTGGATGTCATTGTCCCATTTTACTCAGGCCTCATTAGGCCAGTCATTGAATATAATGTCCCTTTTGACATGCATTTGTCCAGACATAAGCAACAACTGGAATGCCCACAGAGATACTTTAATACAAAGACTAAACAACTTGTCCTACATACACTCAATCAAAGCCCTGTCACTATACTTGGTATCATATAGACTACTAAGAGGTGACCTGTGTCTGGCATACAGGCATCCTCTGACCCATTATTGATGGATTTAATGCTCATTATTAAGTCAAAGCCCATGGTGGTAAAGTGGTTAGTGTTATCACCTTACAGCAAGAGGTTCTTTGGTTCGATTCTTGGCTGGAGTTCCTTCTGTGTGGAGTCTGCATGTCCTCCCTGCAGTTTTGCACACTTTAAAGACACGCAGGTAGGTGTGTGTGTGTGTGTGTGTGTGTGTGTGTGTGTGTGTGTGTGTGTGTGTGTGTGTTTGTGTGTGTGCCTTCTCTGAAGGTTGGGTACCCAGCTGGCAACTCAACACTTTAAAACTCCACTGCCAATCAATAGTGGACCAGTGATCTGCTGTGGTGACCCCTAACCAGGAAAAGCCGAAAGACTTTTAGTAAGTCAAAGGCCATCAGAAGTACTCTGTCTAGGAATCTAAGCCTCTTATGCCACATCAACAGAGCAGTTTGGAGGGACAGGTATATCTCACAGAGGATATCTCTGCTGTGGAACAGACTCCTCATCCACATAAAACAAAGTTCATTCCTGCTCATAGTCAACTTACATCTTCATGTGCAACTTAGATCTATGGATGGGAAACAGAAAATTTAACCCAGGACTGTCCCTATGCAACTAATGGACAGGGGCAGCTCCTAAATGTTTTTTACCATGCATGGGTCCCCTCAAAATTATCTATGGCATGATCCCAGTTATATTCATTAGAGGTAATTTATAATTATCAACCATGGGATGGGTAAGGCCAACCTATAACTAAATGGGATAGGTAATTTTGAGCACAAAAAATGGAAAATGGCTAGGCTTATAATGACCCTCAAGCGCAGGTAGCCTAGTACTTACTTATTTACCCATGACCCTATAAATATTACTGATTTCATTCTGCAGAAACAGATAATCAACCTCAGATGTTTATCATATTGATCACTGATGCCATAGCCTTAACTATATGGGTTATATCCTACCAAGGCTATAAGAACCTAATAGATTCCAAAGTTTCAGAATGCCTTCCACATATCAATACTGTCAAGCAGCTCAAGCTGAGCTGACTAAAAGACAAGTGTTGGTGTAAAGTCCCTAAGAGATTTACTGTCACCAAGGAGCACAATTCTCTGAGGCTTTTGAGGATCAATGGTCGGCTCTTCTTTTCCTTTGTTGGCAAATAATTTCCATTTGTGGGAAAAAGACTTCCATTTTCTTAATTTTTGTTGATTTTATTTTTTTTACTTTCCTTTTCAAGACAGTTATTTTAAAGATAGGAGAGTTGTGTTTTGATGTGGATCAGGCATAGTGTTTAAAAGTGTTTTTTACTGTGTTTTTCCTATCAAAAAAGTAACTTTTGCAGACTGATAATGTTTGCCAGCAATTGCTGCTTGTCTTCCCTGGGAAACACGCACCATTTTTGGGTTGATCGTGGAACAGACAAATGGTTCTATGTTTGCTATTTCTTCCAGCCTGAAAAAAAAAAAGAAAAAAGGAAAAAAAGAGGCTCTGTCACCACAGCAGGCTGCCAATTTGCATTAGCCGCAGGTGGGTGACTCTGCTGTGGCTATTTGCTCTACCTAAGGCCAGTCACCTTTTACCCTGGATCCCCCTGGTGTAGAACCTACAGCCTCTATAGATTGGTTATTAGCCACATCCTCTGTGGCTGTTTGGGTTCCCACAGTGAGGAAGGGAGAGACACTGTTGTAGGGATAGGAAAAAAGGAAGGTTTCTCTGTTGTGTCAGAATGCTGTCCCTATTGCTGAGAAAGCTGTTGCTGCCATTAGTAACATGGTTGGCCTTATGTTTTTGTGAAAAAAAAACAGAAAACCAAGCAGTAATGTACTCCTTCTCAATTTTTGTTGGATTGGAGTAGTTTACTGGGTCTGGCTCAGGGTTTAAATTAGGCCAGTAATACTTCTTGTAAAGTAATTCCTGGTTAAAAAAAAGAGGGATTCCTCTTTTCCTGAAGAGATTTAAGATTCTATATCTGAACAAGAAGATGCAGGAACAGATACAGTTTTTTTCTTCAGACCTTTGTTTCAGACTCAGAGAAGAACTCAATTTCCAATTCTCCCTCTGAAGAGTTCTCTTTCTCTGAGACTACTGGCAGAACTTGCCAGTGTTTTCAGAGGGACAAAACTGAGGTTTCCCAGTCACTCAGAAAATACTCTGAGTTGTTACAGAAGGATTTTCCAGAACCTACACCCATTCCCGCGGTTCTGTCTGCTTTAGAAGATATGTGTGTTACTGCTGCAGTTTTGCTGATAGTCAGCTAGCCGGTCCTAAAAAGGCAGATAGGATGTAAAAAGTTCCTCGTTGTTTTACATTTTTATATAATATTCCCAAACCTGGCTCAGCAGCTATAGCTTTAGTTGATCCCTCTGCTGCTAAAATATTAGTTAATTTGAATCCTACTCTTTAGTATGGGAAAATTATTTATAGGTTTGGGAAAATTGCATACTTCTGTAACTTTGATTCTCAGAATTTTGAACTGTTAGGCATGTTTGTTCGACAAATTGGGAAAGTATGAGGAATGTTTTATTTTCAGTTTCTTCTGCTTTAAATAACTAGTTTCTTCTACAGCACAAGTCAGTACTCATCATTTATAGCGTGCATATGACTCTGTTGATTCCTCTTCCAGGGCTATGGCCACTGGTACTCTTTAAGGAGGTTTGCTTGGCTGCATTCTCAGAACCTACTAGATAATGTTAAAAATGAGATTTGTAAACTCCCCCAAGATAGATATTAAATGTTTGGCTACTCTGTTGCAGGGGTGATCAAAAAGTGTGAAAAAGGGGAAAGCTGATCTAGGGAATCTCTATGACATTTCAACTCTTGTTTTCCAAATTGTCCACAAGATTATTTATCTCCTCATTCATTTTTTTTCTGGGGGGGGACAAAATAAGAAGTCTGAAAAGAATCAGCTTAGCAGACATTGAAGAAGAAATGGCAAAGATGTTCTAAAAACAAGTCTCAAATCTCCACAAAACAAGGACAGTCCATTAAGTGTGAATGACTATTCAATAGGCCTTGTGAACCCCTCCCTCCCTGGCCACATTCATCTTCCAGAAAGTCTTACTCTTCATTTTTTTGGCAACAGATTGTTTTAGACAAATGAGTTATGAAAATCATTCATCAAGGTTACAGATGGTAGTGGGAGGAAATTCTTCCCTTCCAAGGGGTCATTCCATATCCTCCAGATCAAACTCCTTTGTTTCCCACCAGTTTATCATTAAATACTGTCTCAAGATGTGATAGAACCAATTCCTCCTTCCCAGGCGAGGAAGAGATTTTATTGAAGGATATCCCTAGTGCCAAAGAAAGAAAGAAAGAAAGAAAATGCTTGGAGACCAGTTCTGGTTCTTTCTTTCTTCAACTTGTTTGTGATAGTGTCCAAATTCAAAATGATGTCAGTTCATCATTTTTTACATCTTCTTCTTTTAACTTTTCTGGCAACTCTAGACTTAAGGGATGCTTATTATTACATCTCTATTCATCAAGAATTCAGGCTTTTTTAAGGATTTGTGTGTCTGGCTCACATTATCAGTTCTCTGCCATATATTTTGGAATATCCACTGCACCAATAATGTCTGCAAATTGTCTAGCTCCAGTTATAGCTCACTGGCTACAGGGTATCCACATTTTTTTCCATATTTAGATAACCTGCTTATCTTCCAGAGTCTTTACAAAATGTCTGAAGTCTCTCTCTTGGGTGAGAGATTTCTTACACAAGCTGAGACTCCAAGAGAACATTCAAAAGTCTTTCTTGACTCCTTCACACAAGATTGTACTCCTGAAATGTCAACTAGACACATCAGTTCAAAAAGCTTTTCTTCCACATGAAAAAATAGATCATTATCAAGCTCTTTTTCTAAGGTTTTTCACTCAGACTTCAGTCACTGTGAGAGAATACCTCAGGAGTTTGGCCTTCATTGAATCTATGATTCTCATGATATTCCTGGCAAGACTCCACCTGAGAAATATACAGTTGTATCTGAAATTTCTTTGATTCCAACATCAATACTCTTTATCTTTTCAAATCCAAGTGCTGGAATTTGTCAGATGAGAAATCTTTTGGTGGAGACAGTAGACATCCTTAAATCCAGGTCTTACCTTCTTCCTACAAGCTCCAAAGCAGTCAATGACCGCAGACACTTTGGGCTTTATTTTTAGGCAGTTTCAGGAGGAAAACAAGTGCAGGGAGTGTAGGATACCAAAGACAGGAACAAGTACATAAATAATAAGGAGATGTTTGCCCTAATCAAGGCACTCAACTCTCTGATAAATCTCTGGACTCTTGGTCCTCTTCAAGTGGTTACAGACAATAATATAGTCGTGTAGTACATCAACAAGCAAGGGGGAACCAGGGTGTACCCCCTTTGCAGACTAAACATATTAGTTAGTGACATACCTTCACAGCACTGTTTCACTCTACAGGCATCCTACATTCTCTCAGAACAAAACTATGTGGCAGACAATCTAAGCAGGACCAGGGCAGATTCTCACAAATGGAAGCTAGATCAGGGTTTTTTCCAAGATTTGATTCATCTGTGGGGAGTTCTTCAAGTAGACCTCTTTTGTTCCACTCTGAAAACTTTACTGGCAAGATTTTGTTCCAAGACTCCATGCAATCAGGCCTGAAAGACAAACATATTTTATTTTCCTTGGACAGGAATATTCTTGTATGTTTTCCACCCTTTCCACTAACATCCAGGGTACTTCTGATGATTCAGAAGAAATTCTGCAAGATCATTTGGGTGACACCCTTCTGGCCCAGGAAAGCATGTTTCTTCCTTCTTTTGGAAATGGCCAGGGGCAATTACCACAAGTTTCCCTATAGACTGGACATACTCACACAAGAACAGGGATATTTTTATACAACCTGATATGAATCTACACTGACTGCTTGTATGATAGGGTCTTAATTCCATTCAGCCACCAGTTTACTGAGGGTGTTCAGCAGGTATTAATGGAGGCAAGAATGCCCAGTACTTGAAAATTGTATATCAGCAAATGAAAAAAAAAATGTTCTAGTTGGTACCAATAACATAACCAGCACCCATTCGGGTTGGTTGTTCTCTGGTTCTGCAATATCTGTGTGAGCTTCTGTCTGATGGTCTCTCTTATTACTCTATCAAGGTTCATTTATTGGTCATTTCAGCATGTCTGCTCATGGTTCCTAAGGATTCAATACAGTCCCATGTCAAAATATTCTCCAAAGAGGTTTTGCATAACAGTCCTCCAAGAAAACCTGTGGCCCCTCCTTGGGATCTCTATTTTGTGTTAGAGAAGCTAACACTTTCTCCTTTTGAATCAGTGAATCTGGCTGACTAGTGGGTCTTAACATTGAAAAACAGCTTTACTGATTTCTCTGACCTCTGCAAGAAGGATAAATGAGTATCAAGGTGTTATGGTGAATCAGCCCTATCTCAGTTTCCACAGGAACGGGGTTTCTTTGAGAACTAATCTTTCTTTTCTGTCTAAGGTGGTATCCAAGTGTACTCTAAGCCTATCATCTCCCCATTGTCTTCCCTATTACTAAAATGAGAGGGAAAGGATACTCCATTCCTGGAATGTCCACTGACAGAGCACGTACTACCGTGACAGAACTAAATCTTTCAGATATTTGGATCAATTGTTCCTGTCTTGTCAAGGTAAGAAGAAGGGACAACCTGTGACAAAGCAGACTATTTCCAAATGGCTGGCTAAGGCAATTACTTTTTGTTATACTCACCTTAACAAAATTATTCCAGGCTAGATCAAGGCCCACTCTACCAGGTACTTGGCTTAATCTACAGGTTTTTGGAAAGGGTCGTATTCTAGAAGCAATTTGGAAGTTACTTTTTGGTTCCCTGTACATACTTTTACAAAGCACTACAAGCTTGATTATTTCAATAGGTATGGATCAAGCTTTGCTAGGGTCATTCTCCAGGAGATCCTGGACTCTTCTCTTTCCACCTCCCAAATGTACTTAGCTAAGAAAACCTATCTGTATAGCTAAGGCTAAGGCTAAGCTATATCTATATAGCTAAGGCTACTGCAGTAGTTCATAGGTTCATAGGTAGGTACTAGGATATCGGCTCTAGGGCCCATACAAGCCTAGCCAAAAAATGTACCCCGGCTTTCGCCACCCAAGAAAATTATTTTCCTGTGCCCCTGTCGAGCAGAGCCATAGAAGTGATCCCCGGGGTGAATTTCCCAATTCCCATCCAATCATCAAGATTTTTCTTGAAGAGTGCTAATGAGGAGCTCTGTTTGACATAGATAGGTAGTCTGTTCCAGAGTATGGGAAGTCTCTGGGACAGGAATCTATCCCTCCAGCATGTTCTGTTTATTGTGGTGATAAGGTTTAGGTCCCTAGAGCATGTAGCTCAGAGGGATTGGGATTTCCTTAAGTGGAGCATGTCCAACAGTTCTGGGTTTGACATAGCTTTGTATGTTAGGCAGAGATCGCCCCTGAGTAGGCTATATGCGATGGAGTAAAGCTGTAGTTTTTTTAGACGGTCTGCGTAGGGCATCTGTTTGAGGCCAGTAATCCTCTTTGTGAGATATTTCTGTGGTCTTTCCAGTTGTTGTAGATGTCTTGTGAGGTACATACCAAAAGAGGCGTTGTACTCTATAATGGGTCTAATGAGTGATGAGTAGAGGGGAACAATGACCTCTTTTTTCTGGATGAGAATCCTTTTTTGATCAGATGAGCCACGTAGAAGGATTTCCTGACCACTGTGGCAATGTGATTATCAAAGGAGAGACTACTGTCCACCTGTGTCCCAAGGTCTCTTATCACATTTTCGGCATCAAGTAGACTACTAGCTATGTGGTAGTTCATGTGTACAGAGTTTTTACCAAAGGGGATGACAATACACTTTTTGGCAATGAGCTTCAGGCCGTGGCTTTGACACCAGGTATCTGTCTCAGTGAGGCCCTTTTGTAGTTTGTCCACATCGTTAGGAGTTTCGATTATGGCTCCTAGTTTGCAGTCATCTGCAAACTTTGTTAGCCAAAGACCTTCTGTGTTAGCCTGCACTTCAGAGAAGTAGATACCAAACAGGAGAGGACCCAGGACTGAACCCTGTGGTACTCCACTTGTCATTGGTCTGATGTCGGATTTGGAATCCGCTACTTTCACAGTATGGGTTCTGTCCATGAGCCACTTGGCAACCCATCTTGTGACATAGGGATTTATACCTAGTTTAGTGAGCTTATCTATAATTCCAGAGTGGGGGATGGTGTTGAAAGCCTTGGCAAGATCTAGATAAGCTGTGTGAACCATTTTGCCCTCATCTATGGCTTTGGTGACTGCTTCAAAGAAGTCAATCAGGTTTAGGAGACATGATCTGCCTTTTACAAATCCAAACTGGGTAGGGTCCAGAGTTTGGAGATTACCAATGTCTTTGTTTATGAGTTCCACGATGATACGTTCCATGGCCTTGCAGACCAGGCTCATCAGGCTAATAGGGTGGTAGTTCCCGGAGTCCATCATGGCTCTCCCTTTGTGGAGTGGGATAACTGTCATGGTGCGCCATTCAGTGGGTACAAAACCTGAGGTGAGGCTGTGATTGAACATGGTACTTAGGTAGGGTACCAGTTCATTCTGTAGTTCGTGTAGAACACAGCCTGGGATATTGTCAGGTCCCATGGATGCTGTGTTCCTGGCTTTGGAGAGTGTGTTTTTTACCTGTGCAGCCGTGATTATAGGAACTTTGCATTCTTCCGGTATAGAGATGGGCCCTCTAGGGGGGGTGAGATGACGGTAAAGTTAGCATTGAACCTATCTGCTAGGATGTTGGCAATATCAGTTGGTTCTGTATATTTAGTGCCATTGTGCTGTAACTC
This sequence comes from Protopterus annectens, assembly GCF_019279795.1. Classification (NCBI taxonomy): domain Eukaryota; kingdom Metazoa; phylum Chordata; order Ceratodontiformes; family Protopteridae; genus Protopterus; species Protopterus annectens. The sequence goes on along the minus strand of NC_056741.1, from coordinate 988,846,308 downwards.
AGAGCAGATCTGAGTGTTCCCATTTAGATTCTTGACATAGCTATATAATGCTTTGTGGTTGTCTTTAGAGTCACTGGCAATTTTGTTTTTGTAACTAGCTTTGGAGGATTTTATGAGGGATCTCAGCTTCTTACTGAGGTTGACCAGGGAGTTCCTCCAGTCATGGGTTTTTACTCTTTTTTGCAACAGTTTCTTTCTTTTGTTGTAGAGTTTGTTTATGGCAGAGGACCACCAGATTGGCTTCCTTTTTTTTTTGGAGGATAACATCTTGGTTCTATTAGGGATAGCATGATCCATGCACTCGTGTAAGTGCTTATAAAGTGCATTTGTGTAGGATTCAGCAGTCATACCTTTATTGTCCGTCTGCATGGGTGTCATGAGGTTTGCCACTTCTGTCTTAAGAAGTGTGAAGTTGGCTTTGGAGAAGTTTTTTACGATGGTTTCCCTAATTGGGGGTGGGGGTGGGATGTGGATGTCTAGGCTGATTAGCTTGTGGTCGGATCTGACCAACAAGGAATTGACCTCTGGTGTGGAACACCAGTTTCCCATGTTGGTAATGACCAGGTCTAGGATATTGCTGCCCCTGGTGGGGGTGCGAATAAGTTGATCCAAGGCGTTGGAATTTATGAATTCTAGAAAACATTGAGCAAAAGAGTTAGTACATGAGTAGTTTTCCCAGTTAATGGTGATTCATATGATTAGCATAGGACATTTGCGATGCCACATGGGCTCTAATAGCTTTTAAATCAGAGAAATATGATTACAACCTGTTGGTTGCCTATGTGGGAGTGAATGATCTGAGGCATTGCACCAAGAAAAACATACAGAGATGCATAATGGAACCTAATGCACGTGTTACAAGCAAGAAAGGCATATATTTATTGAGTTTTATCTTGCCTTCACATAAAATAATGCTTGAATACCAAGACAAAATATCTGTCTTTAAATACTGGCTGAGTAGTTGCTGTCTTCCAAAGGGAATCTGATATTTATCAGTCTTGGATAAGATAGTAGATAAGACTTTCTGTTCTGATAGGAATAGCTTGTTCCTCTCATACCAGGGCTTCTGCATACTGACTAAAACCTTTGCTGATCTCATAGTCCCTTTTTTAGTCAGATCCCCCTTGTTGGACATTCCTACACCACAAACTTGAACTCCAATTTGGACAACATCATGGAGGCACTAGAAAAATGTCTGAACCTGAGCCCTTCTTGTGACTTGAACAAATTATTTTTTAATTACAGAGACATAGTATCAGTGCAGTTATAGCACTCCCTTTATACCAAGCTTTAGTACCTATCATTCCTTTAACCCTTGGGTAACTGTGGGAGGTATCTGTTTTTTTTTTAAGAAACACTATCACTTCACATCAGATCCCCTACAAACTTAACTTGGAGCTCCCGTGGCTCCAAAATACCCTTAGCACACCCAGCTTTTACTTCACTGCTAGAGACACATCCTCATCAATTTCCCTCAATGATCATGTAAATTACCTTAACACTAATGACGAGTTAAATACAGAACCAAATGCCTTCTAGCTATGGACATTCTAATTACCCAAGCATAAGTGGCACACTTACACCTCTAAAAGTGTATACACTAATCTTTTCCTGGACTTTGCTAATGCCAACACACCACACATCAAATTGTAAAACTACCAGCTATAGGTTCTAATATTCTTGATCTGGTTCTTATCAGCCCATACTCTGCCCATACCCTGCACAACATCTCCTCATCCTTAGATGAATTTGAGCACGTCAGTCATCTTCTCTGTCTCACCTAATGGTACCTCCCCAGCACCAAATGAAACCTGTCTTTTGGGACTTCTTCAGGGTAGACCTCCTTCAGCTTGTAGAAGACGTATGCAAAATTCTCAATAATCACCTGCAAATGGACTTAGTTGAGAGGGCTGGGATATTTACCTCTGACATTTACAACACCTGAACAGCTGCACAGAAATGTTAGAACCTGTCTGTCCTAAGTATTACAGCAAGTTCAGGAATAAACTTCTCTGGTGGAACTACCATATTAATAAACTGCATAACAAAAGAAGGAAAATAGGTTCATAGGTTTTTAGTAGGTTAACAACCATGAGGGCCCTTTTAAGCCTAGCCATGAATCCCAAATCTCTGACAAGTTCTTGTACCCTTGATAAGTGTAAGCAGGGGCTGGGAAGATGAAACATTTTCAAGTAGTGGCAGGGGAGATGAACCATCTACAGGCTGCCTGTGTCCATTAGAGACAGAGGTGCCTAATCATAGATAAATTTCCTGTTCCTCATCCAGTTGCCCAAATAATACTTGAACTGGTTGAGGGAGGAACTCTGCTTCACATGGATGGGGAGCCTGTTACAGAGAAGGGGTAGTCTCTGGGATATATACATGTCTCTCCAGTAGGTCCTATTTATATCACAGACAATATTTAAGTCTTTAGAATGGGTACTTCTCGTGATGTTTGTTTTGCGGATATGTAGGAGGACAGTCAGGGTTGGTTCTGACAATGACTTGTATGCCAGACATAGATCTGCCATCAACAGCATGTAGGAGACACCATACAGGGATAGTTCCTTGAGGTGGTCTTCATAGGACATGTTACTTACACCCTCTATTCTTTAAGTGGGGAACCTCTGTGAACATTCCAGTTGTTGGATATGCCCGGTTAGGTACATACCAAAGGGGGGCATTGTACTCAATGATAGGTCTGATGAATGTTGAATACAGTGGAACAATGACTTCCTTGGACCTACATGCTATGCCCTTGTTTATAGGTCACAAAATATAGAATGATTTTCTCAGTACTGTAGACATGTGATAGTCAAAGGCTAGATTACTACCTATATGTGTCCCCAAGTCCCTGATTACTAGGTCAGCTCTTGGAGGTTTGTTGTCAGTATAATAGTTACCAGGGGTGGATGACTACTCAAAGGATACTGTTATGCATTTCTTCGCATTTAGTTTTAGTCCATGGAATGGAAAGGGTCTATATTAGAACATCAAAGTTTCACAACTTCAAATGTTCTAACATCGACCCCTATTCAGCGAATGCTGACAACATAGAACACGCAGAACAGCGAATGTTTTCCTAGGGAAAAAAATAGCTGTTCCGAAGCAGATTCACACAACACAAACACACCAAACAAACAGCAATCCACGCACATACACCTAAAATCTTACAGCTAACCCTACACTAAACTGTACAAACACCACTAACTATCCACTTACCTTAACCCAAACCCTAACCCAAAGGTTCGTCACTATCGCACACTCACCTCACCCTTGCCCTAACCCTGACTCACCTACCCTGCCCTAACCCTCATATCCACACAATCGCACACATGCCTAACCCATGCCCTAACCCTAATTCACCTAACCCACCCTAACCCTCATGTCCACACAATCGCACACATACGTAACCTGCGCCCTAACCCTAACTCACCTAACCCATGCCCAATCGCACACTTACCTGAACCTGACCTGTAACTTTCAACCACAGAGCTGAAAATAGTGAAAAGACAAAAATGGGCAACCGAATTCTTTCCCTAGGAAAAACTTCGGTTTTCTGTCGTTTCACTATTTTCAGTGTTTTCTGAATAGGGGTCAATGTTAGAACATTCGAAGTTGTGAAACTTCGAAGCTCTAATATAGACCCAATAGAAAACCACAAAGCCAGTGACCAAAAACAGTTTAATAGCTCTGACGTCTCTGCACAAATGCCTTCAAGGAGTATAATGCCTCTAAAAACACCTGCCTGATGTATACTGAATACAATTAACACCTAATGAATCTGGGCATCTTGCGGCAAAGTAGCAATTGTCTCATATACACTGACAACCCTCTCTTCCTAACACCTAACACTACAACCTGTGAGAGATGCACTTATATAGCCAAACTAGAAGCCAAGCTCTCTCTAGCCAAGACTGGACTAGACAGTCAAGAGGAGAAGGTAAACACCACACCACACTCAACACATAGTCCATCAAAACCTGCACCACCCAAACCCACACATAGTAACACAAATCACACACCTACATTCACTGAGGCTCTCAATAAAAATCTGCCCAAACAACAGAGACCTCCAAAGCTGAAACACAAGCAACCAACTCCCCCCAACACTACCTGAACTACACATAGCCCACAAAATCAGTGTGCCACTCAACCTCAGCCCATAAGGCAAAAGAACGTACCCAACACACTAGTCATAGGCGACTCTATAGTCAGGCACACTGACATCCCTCTCATCAGGCTAAACAAGGAGAAAGTTACTGTCAGTTGCTGTCAGGTGCCAGGATCTGCCATATAATGCATGCACTCAGGTCACGCCATAACATGTACAAATATGACTCTGTCATTGTCCATGTTGGACTGAATGACCTGAGACATACCTACCTGGACTACATAAAAAGAGACATGGTGGAACTCTCTGACCATTTGGCCCAGGCAGGTATAACACTAGCCCTGAGTAGCATCCTGCCATCTCCCATAATGATACCACAGTACATGGACAAAATGATTGACTTCAACAATTGGCTAAGCTTCTGGTGTCATTCTAAGGGGGTCCAGTGTCTGTCTGCCTGGGATGACATGATTAACAGGACACGATGCTTTGCCAGAGATGGCTTGCACCTGTCACCTTTGGGATTCCAGATACTGGCTAAGACTCTTGCCGCCCCTATAGTGCCTTTTTTAGGCAAGGCTCAAACTTCAAATGCACCATCATAGTAGATACAAACAAGCGAAATGTGAGGGTAATGCTACTCAATGTTAGAAGTCTAAACCTCAAAATGCACTCACTCAAGGCACTCCTTAAGATGGAGAGCATCGACATCTGTGCAATGCCAGAGACCTGGTTTAGGGCTCCAGAGAGCATCTTTGCATTACCAGCCTACAATTCTAACCACATCTTTCGGCCGCCTAACTCGGACCCAAACAGTAAAGGAGGAGGCGTGTCCATATTCATAAAGGATATCCACACCTCCAGGCTAGTTGCTCAATATAATGTATCCGAAATTATCCAAGTACAATTAACACTGGGCAAGACTGCAAATCAGGTTGCAGCTTGTTACAGATCCCCCGCCATGCCCCAGGACACCCACTCCATGTTTCGCGATATACTGGATAATATTAAGGTACAGCCCAATACTTTAATATTGGGAGATTTCAACTACCCTACCATCAACTGGGAAAAATACTCATGTACTAACTCATTTGCTCAATGTTTTCTGGAATTCATCGATTTCAATGCCCTGGATCAGCTTGTCCATACCCCTACCAGGGGCAACAACATCCTGAATCTGGTCATGACCAATATGGGTAACAGATGCTCCATACCAGAGGTCAACTCCTCAGTAGTCAGATCCGACCACAAGCTAATCACCCTAGACATCCATATCCCGCCCCCACCCCCCATTAAGGAAACCACCGTCAAAAACTTCTCCAAAGCCAACTTCATTCTTCTTAAGACAAAAATGGCTAACTTCACAACACCCATACAGATGGAAAATAGAGGCACAACTGCTGAATCATATACAAATGCTCTGTATAAGCACATACACAAGTGCATGGACTGTGCCATCCCCAACAGAACGAAGACGCTATCCTCCAAAAAAAGGAAGAAAATCTGGTGGTCCCCTGCCATAAGCAAACTCTACAACAGAAGGAAAAAACTGTTGCAAAAAAGAGTAAAATCCCATGATTGCAGGAACTCCCTGGTCAGCCTCAGTTAGAAGCTGAGATCCATCATAAAATCCTCCAAAGTTAGTTACAAAAATAAAATCACCATGGATTCTAAAGACAACCACAAAGCATTCTGTAGCTATGTCAAGAATCTCAATGGCAGCACTCAGATCTGCTCTGAGTTACAGCACAATTGCACTAGAACCAACTGATATTGCCAACATCCTGGCAGACAAGTTCACTGCAAACTTTACCCCCCCCCCCACCCCAAAGGGCCCATCTCCATACCGGAAGATTCCAAAGCCCCTGTAATCATGGATGCACAAGTAAAGAATGAACTCTCCAAAGCCAAGAACACAGCCTCCATGGGACCAGACAACATCTCGGGCTGCGTTCTGCATGAACTACAGAACGAACTGGCACCCCACCTAAGTACCGTGTTCAACCATAGCCTCACTTCAGGCTTTGTGCCTATGGAAAGGTGCACAGTGACGGTTATCCCACTTCACAAAGGGGGTGCCACCATTGACCCCGGGAACTACTGCCCCATTAGCCTGACGAGCCTGGTCTGCAAGGTCATGGAATGCATCATCCTGGAGCTTATAAACAAGACATAGATGACCTCCAAACTCTGGATCCCACTCAGTTTGGGTTTGTAAAAGGTAGATCATGCCTCCTAAACCTGATTGACTTCCTTGAAGCAGTCGCCAGAGCCGTGAACGAGGGTTAGGTGGTGCACACAGGCTATCTTGACCGTGCCAAGGCTTTCGGCACCATCCCCCACTCTGGTATTATAGATAAACTCACTGGACTGGGAATAAATCCCTATGTCACAAGATGGGTAGCCAAATGGCTCACTGACAGAACCCACACAGTGAAAGTACCCGACTTCAAATTTGACTTCAGACCAGTGACAAGTGGAGTACCACAGGGTTCGGTACTGGGTCCTCTCCTGTTCGGTATCTACTTCTCAGAAGTCCAGGCTAATACAGCTGGTCTCTGGCTAATAAAGTTCACAGATGACTGCAAACTAGGAGCCATAATAGTTTCGCCTAAGGATGTGGACATTCTACAAAGAGGCCTCACTGAGACTAATGCTTGGTGTCAAAGTCATGGCCTAAAGTCAATGCCAAGAAGTGCATTGTCATCCCTTTTGCAAAAAACACCATACCCATGAACTACCACATAGGCAGTAGCCTACTAAACACCGAAAGTGTGATAAGAGACCTTGGGACACATGTGGGCAGTAGTATCTACTTTGATAATCACGTCACCACAGTAGTCAGGAAATCCTTCTACGTGGCATACCCTATCACAAAGTGGTTCTCCTCCAGAAAAAGAGAGGTCATCATTCCTCTCTACTCATCCCTCATCAGACCCATTATAGAGTACAATGCCCCATTTGGCATGTGCCTTGCAAGACATCAACAACAACTAGAAAGGCCACAGAAATACCTTGCTAAGAGGATTACTGGCCTCAAGCAGATGCCATACGCAGACCATCTCAAAAACTCCAGCTCTACTCTGTTGTATATCACCTACTCAGAAGCGACCTCTGCCTAACATGCAAAGCCATAACTAACCCAGATCTGATGGACATGCTACACTTAAAGAAATCCCAATCTCTCCGGGCCACATGCTCCAGGGACCTAAACCTTGTCACCACAACAAACAGAACATGCTGGAAGGGATAGATTCCTGTCCCAGAGACTTCCCATGCTCTGGAACAGACTACTCATTCATGTCAAGCAAAGCTCCTCATTAGCTCTCTTTAAGAGAAATCTTGACAATTGGATGGGAAACAGGAAAGTAACCCTATGGATCACTTCTGTGGCTCTGCTTGACAGGGGCACAGGAAAATAATTTTCTTGGGTGGCGAAAGCCAGGGAAACTTTTGGCTAGGCTTATATAGACCCTAGGGCTAATAGCCTAGTACTTACCTATGAACCTATGAACCCATGATTAATTAATAATTAGCACAACACAATCAAATAAAAACATGCCAATTACACTCCATATTCATTCCTTTAGGAGCTAAAGTATCACATTTTAAAATATATACAGGCTCTTTATATAAAAGCTTATCCTTTAAATTTTGATGGTCTCCAGGTAGGAAAAAAAGTGTCTTTTCTGGATGTTACGGTGGTGCTGCGGTAGCGTTGTTGCCTCACAGTAAGATGTTGTCCTGTTTGATTCTCAGCTAGAGCGTCTTCTGTGTGGAGACATGCGTGAATGGGGGTACCTTCGTTGAAGGTTGTGCGTCAGGGCCGGCAACTCGGCACGTAAAAATCTACTGCCAGTCATTAGCAGACCGGAGTTCCACTGTGGCAACCCCTAACCAGGAAAAGCCAGAAGACACAACAATGGTGGACATCGTATGGGATTTTGCCTATAGTGATTTGAAAGTTGAGAAGCTCAAGTCCATGGTCCTGTTTAACAAGCCTTGAGGTATATTTATTTTTGATGTAAACTGAGAGAACTTCACCTTTAGTCCCTTTTTGAGTAGTAGCATTATAGCCTTGCACTGCCAGTGTGTTGTCCTTGGTTTTAAACCATGTCTCAGTGACTGCACCGACATCAGCATTCTGTAGGGTGAGGAGATCTTGTAGAGGGTGGAATTTTTTGTTTGGACTCCTAGCACTGAGCAGTAACACCTTTAGATTTTCTTAGTTTTGATTTGCTATGTCAGAAGTACTTTCAGTTTGGCATTGCCTAAAAAAGGCACTATGGGGGAGGACAATGTTTTAGCTAATGTTCAGAAGTCTAGAGGGGAGAGGTGCAGACCATCCCTGGCAAAGCAGTGTGGTCTGTTGACCATCTCCTTCCATGCTGACAAATATTGCACCCCCTTACAATGACGCAAGAAACTAAGCCAATTATTAAAGTCAGTCATCTTCTGTTAGTATTGTGACATCATCCTCAGAGAAGGTACAATGCTGCTCAATACTAGGTTCATACCACCCTGAGACACACATTCCGAGAGCTCCATGATTTCTCTCTTCATATAGTCTATGGAGGTATGTTTCAGGTCATTTACACCCACATGGAGTATGACTGAGTCATACTGGTACTTATGGTCCAATGACCTGAATGCCTGCGCAATGTGGAATATCCTGGTCCCTGGTAAGCAAATAACTGTTTATCTTGTCCAGTTTTGCCTAGGCTTTATGGCCTACTAAAGATACATAAATGCTTACACAGACCCCCTTTCAGACCAACTGTCTCTGGGAGGGGGTGGATCACTGAACCTGTTTTATTATATTTGCAAAATTTCTTGAGGGGTTATTTGAAATATGTGAAGAGTTTTACAAAAGATACAGTGATTTTTTTTGTCTCATTTTCATGAATAGTATGATGCTAATGGTTATGATGACTATTTGTTAGTAACTTTAGATACTGTATCACTTTTTACGGTGATCCCTCAAGACTATAGTATAGGAGCTATTAGAGACCTTTTAGTTGAGATAGGAGGGCATACTGGATGACAGATTTAAACTATTTGTGAATCGGTGCAATTAGTTTTGGATAATAATTATATTTTATTTGATGAAAAGTATTATCAACATTTAACAAGAGTTGCGATGGGCACACCAATGGGGAATACATACACAAATTTAGTTCTAAGAAAGTGGGAGGATGAATTTATTTTTAATAATTTGGTTTACTCTCCATGAATACTGCTTTTTCGCAGATTCATGGATGACATTTTTCTTGTATGGAAGGGAAGTGAGTCTGAATTGGTACAATTTATTGCTTATATTGACCAAACTACAGATTTTTTTAAGTTTAAATGAACTTACTCAAGGTCGAGGATTAATTTTCTTGATGTTGAATGTTTTTTATAAATGATTCTAGGTTAAATACAACTGTACATAAAAAACCTTTGCATAAGAATAAATATTTAAATAGGAGTATGCATCCTCATTTGGTGTTTAAGAGCATTGTAAAAGCACAACTGACCAGATTTAGTAGGTTAAATGCAGATGATAATATTTTCTCTATACAAGCAGGAGAAGTTATTTATGATTTTATTAATGGGGTTATGATAAATGCTTTTTGGATAGCATTTATCAGGATATTTTATTAGAGAGAGCTGATTCCCTACAACCCTATTTTACTTCTACACGTCCTTTTCAGACCGTCTCTAGGGACATTAAAGATAATAAATTATTCTATGTAACTACTTTTAGTAGAGCTAGCAGAGCTATACTAGCTATAATAAAAAAGAACTGGTGTATTTTGTTGGGTTCCTATCACATAGTCAAACTTTTACATGTTCAACCTCATATGGTCAAGACCATACGTTCAAATATGTAAAAGTTTGAGCGTTTGAATGAAAATTTCTGTAAGTGGAGGTTTCCATTCACTTCAATGTGGTGCGATCTCGGAGATGGTATATTTAAGTGGCAAGGGTGTGGGGGTGCAGTCCCCCTGGTTACAACAAGTTATTGTTTTGTCTGTTGTGTAGTTATTTTTTTTTACATACTTGAAGTTCTGTAACTTTGAGCATAATGGTTCGACCATTAGGTGTTCAGAGTTACGGAACTTCGACTATGTAATATAGACCCTATTTTGTTATCTCTCCCTGAGCTTTTGCAGTATATCGGTCCTTTCCCCAGTTTTTCTTATAAAAATTATTCTAATTTAAAAAGATGGCTTTGCTATAAAGATTTTGTTCAGCAGCCAAAAGTATTATCAAATAAGCAAGGTACTGTAACTTGTTTTAATTGTTCAAATTGTATAAATATCAGTAAGGATATTTCTTTTTTACATCCTGTCACAAAGAAAGAATACAAAATGAGATGTCATGTTACTTGTAATACAAATAATATTGTTTATTTAGCTACTTCAAGCCTGTTTGGCATTCTATGTGGGTAAATCAACTCAGAAATTAAGGAAAAGGGTGGTTGAACATAGGTCTGAGATGAACAGGGGAATTTTGACCAATGCTTTGGCTGAACATTATACAAATAACGGTGTTGCCCATGCATTAAATTTTAGAGTATTAGATGTGTTTTTTTAAAGATCAAAGGGGTGGTGATTTAAATAATAAATGAGAAATGCAGGAGTATGAATGGCTTGTCCATTTAAATGCTGACCATTCTATTGGTATAAATAAAATGGTTTCTTTAAAACCCATCTTAAAATTTAGGCAAATGTGCTTGAAATGATTGCTAATTGTTTTTATGTTTTTATTTGCTGTGTGATATCATGTGATTATATTGGGTTATGTATTTAAATATGTTCTTAATTTGATTCTTTTATACTGATGAAGGATTGTATCCAAAAGCTCTATTATTAAAGTTTTTTTTGGCATTGTGATTACATGTGTTTTATTTACACTTTTTCCTTAATCACCGGGGTGAGAGGAAATCAGTGCATCTCATAATGGAATCTCCAATAACCACAATGTTAGATTGCATGGGGGCTTGCCTTATGGGTTTAGAAGTAGAGGCTCCACAAGAGGTGTTGGCTTGAAAAACTGCATTCAGGGCTTCTGAGGGTAGTTGTTATGTGTACTTCATCTAGGAGGTCTTTGGGGTTCAGGAAGGTTACATTTAAGTGCCTCAGCCATATGTGGGTCTATGTGTCTGCTTTGAACTGTGTGTGATAGGTGCAACATGTGTGCTACTGACAACCTGACTGACATTAGGAGTGCTTTTATGTGAGACCTTTGTCTTCAATGACATTGTGTAACTACATATCTCAGATACCATATCAGTTTGTTTGAGAATTAACTGGTTGTCAGTGAACATGAGGCAACTTCTATATTGCCTCAGGATGCCCATATCCAACAAGCTGGTAATGGAGTTAGTGGAAAAGTTCACATTCATGGCAACAGGACCTTTTTATTGATTAGATACTTGGAGTAAGAATATAAAGTAATGTTAGGAGTATCTGTTTTGCAACTCTGGGGGCAGTGTTTGTCACTGCAAGCTAGTTTACCTGTATGCAACTAGGTATTGTAGAAATTTCAAGGCTGCTTTTACAGGAAAAATGTCAACTCAAGGTATCTGTGTCTGTACAGGGCCCTGCCAAACACCTGCAGGGAAACTGATAAATAGACCCTGATGATTTATGGATGAAATATTAAGGAAGATACACTGAAGTTAGGTTAGACAGCCATAAATAAAATAGTACTTATGGAAAAGAAAGAATTAGCTTTGTCAAGAATTATGAAAAGAGGAGATTCATCTGAATGTCTACTGCCTGTCTATGATGAAAAGTTGCAAGAAATCACTATCCCCATCTATAAGGACTACACTGAAACATACATGTAAGGAACTTTAGAGTACAGTCAGAAAATATACAACAAGGTACGAGATTAAAGTCACTGCAGATACCAAAGGAAACTTCAAATCATTCATCGAGGGAATTAAGGAATAATGTCCAACAATGCACTGAGCTCACCTATATTGATATCACATGCTCCGGTCCCACTGATCATATTATCAGATAGATTTTTTAGTGATAAGTTTACCTCACCTATTCACATTATTGCCCAGAGTGTCCTTGAAAATTTAGTTTCCCTGAAATTACCTTGGAATAAATTGTAAAATCACTGTCAAAGGCTAAAAATAATATTTCCATGGAACAATATAACATACCAGGCTACATTTTTATCAATTTGATAACAACATAGCCCAGAAGGTAGGGGTTAAACCATTGGTTATATACAAGAGGGATAGGTCCTTTAAGGACATTTTTGAGAAGAATAAACATCAGTATGGTGGGGGTACTAGTAGAGCTAAAGGAAATTTCAAGTGTCAGCATTGTAATTTTTGTCCTTATATATTAGAGACATGAAAAATTCAAATGGAATGGAAAGATTTTGAATTTGTATGGCCATTATAATTTTGGTACTGCTAATGTAGTTTATCTGGCAAAGTGCATAAAATGTTCAATATTTTATGTAGGTAAAATGCTAAGGCTATTTAGAAACAGAATATGTGAACATTTATTGGACATTAAACATAAAAAACAAACAAATGCACTGGCCAGACATATTCAAGAATATAATGACCATAGTTTCAAGTTTTTAGTAATACAACAGGTGCCTAAGGACTCACAAGGAAGGGTTTTGGATGTCCATTTGGATATCTGTGAATTGAGATGGCAACTTCAATTGAATGCAGCCAATTTCCCAGGAATTAATGAAGCAATTTCTATATCAAGTGTATTAAAACTGAAACATATATTAGGTTAATATTAATATTAATAATTATTTTAAAGTTTATAATTGTTGTATTAAGTTAAGTAAAGTGTGGTGTGTTACATTTTTATTGTGTGCATTTAGTTAATATTGTTTTTAAATAAAATAATGAATTGATGAGGTCACTTTAAGATTTAATTATGTCTAATCAAGTTCATAATAAAAGGCTGGTTTATGTGTAGACAGATGTCTTGATTTTTAAAATTTGTTCTGAGGAAGTCCTTTATCTGTACAGGGAAGAAAGCACTTAACTTTGGATTAAACGATATTCATTCATTCAGTTGTTTGGATTCCTGGCTATTCATTTTCTTCAGTTATTACATTTTTATCAATGCCAAGTATACACTTTCATGGCATTGATCTAAAATGTTTATAATTAGCCTCTCCACTCGGCTTGTTCCTGATGCCTTGAAAACAAGTGCTGTGATTCCCTATAGAAGGGTAGAACCTGTACAGTCAGTCAATTATAGGCCTATCAGCCTCAATAGCCTTATATGCAAAGCCAATTAATGTACAATTGAATAACTAATTAATGCAGACTCAGGCAACTTAACTGATCTAAATTATAATCTGTTTGTTATGTTTGGTTATATAACAGATTTCAGAATGTGAAAGTTTCTGTTACCCTTTCTGAACATATAATTGCAACTAGTGGGGTACCACAGGGTTCAATGTTTTGACCTCTCCTATTTAGCATTTTTTTTCTCAAAAACATTTTTATTTTTGTTTTCATTATAAACATACTCAAATGTACATATACCAAATACAATAAAACAATAACAAAACTATTTACAATATTTACATTCATCCATGATAAACAATCATTTTATCCATGAGAAGTTATCAGTATTTGTTGAAAAGGTTTTCCAATTTTTGCCATGCTATTTGTTTATGAGTAATCATATGAGTTCTATAATAAATGGTTTGCAGTTCTTTTTTACAAACAACTTTTGCTAAATTAATAAAATCTTTAAACATCAAATCTTGTTTTTTTTTCCATTTCAAAGTAATAACTTTTCTGGCAATTGCAAGAACTGACCAGAGTAACTGAATCTGAGATTTAGGTATTACATTAGGAATAGGAACATTGAACAGGATTAGTGAGTTAGAACTATGGCAGTTATCAGACCATAAAGCATTTACAAAATATCTGAAGTCTTTCTAGTATTGAACAACTTTTCTCCATTCAATGAACATGTGAACCCAGTTGGCCTCTAGTAATTCATCACATTTCCAACATTTACTTTCACTGTTTTTGAGTATACAATTTATTTTATGTGCAGTATAGAAACTCCTATTCATAAAGTTCCATGATACAATCTCCAATATAATGAAGAAGAGGTCTCATATGTAGAATTCAATAACAATTTTTTGGATTTATCAGATATTTGTTCTCCATTAATCTTTACATAGTAATTCCAAAAATCTGAATCAAACTTTAGAGTGTCTTCTTTAGTACCTTACAGATAGGCGAGATACTTAATTTTTGATTAAATGTCTTTTCAAGACACCTAATAAAAAGCTGAATCAAACTAGGTAAAGATTCAGTCTCTAGGTTGATTGATACTCTCATTTTGTTTTCTATAAACTGCCGTAATGAGTGTATAAACAACCAATTGTCTTGACTATTATCAAAACTATATAAAAGAAGGTTTACTGGTTTAATACCCTTATTTTCAAGAAACTGATGCCAGAATATCAAGTTATTTTTTGTTAATTTGTGCATCGCATTGATGTTGAAAGAATCTAGGCAATCGGGGAGTATGCTATAGGGAATATAAGAAACAGAAATTGTTTAATGTTGTACAATCAATTATATTTTAAAGTTATTAAATATTTGATTAAAGCCATAAGAAAAATTATCAAACGTCTTATTAAATAAACAAAATTCATGTAAAAGCCAATGAACTCTACTTATTCATATTGTTCCTTAAATTGACTTCTATAGTTCTGACATCAGTTATATGAATCTCATGTATTATTTTCCAGCCAGATATATAGGTAGATGTGACCCAATCTAATATTACATTAATTATATCTGATCTGAAATAAAGATTTAAGCTAGGGAATGCTATCCCATTACTGTTCCAAGCTCTAATGTGTCATTTATATACAATCCTAGGTTTTAAGGGGAACCATAAACATTTAAGTTGCATGGAATCTAATTTTTTAAATAGGTTTTTGGGAGAGGGTAGTATCAATGACTGTATATAAAACAACATTTTAGGTAAAATTATCATTTTAATTAAAGAGAGCCTATCCTCCATTGTGAAGAACATTTTATTCCATCATTTCATTAGTTCACTAATGGTGGTTATTAAATTATTGTAGTTTAGTTTAACAGACACTTTCCATGTACACTTTATACTGACATCCAAATATTCTAATACATCAGTCTCCCAAATAAACAGGCTATTCCCTTAGGTTTTAGTTGATCTTTTTGTTAATTAGTAATGTTTTGGATTTATTATGATTAAATTTAAGCCCTGAAATTCTTTCAAACTTGCTTAAGGTATTTATAACATCATACAAAGAACCATCAATATCACCCAACTTTAACAACATATCATCAGCAAATAATTGTATCTTAGGAAAATAGTCCTTATTAATTTGAAAGCCTTTTATATTTTGCTTGTTTCTGATATATGTAACAAAAGGTTCCATTGAAAGAGCAAACAATAATGGTGACAAAGGACAACCTTGCCTAGTTCCCTTGAGGATTTCTAGTGGCAAAGATAGACATAATCCGATTTTCACATAAGCTTGTGCCCTACTATAAATTTTCATTAATAAGTTGACAAAATCTGAGGAGAATTCAAAACCAATCAGAATTCTTTGTAGCTAAGACCAACTAATAGAATCAAAAGCCTTTTCTATGTCTAGGCTGATAATAGTTGTTTTTTTTTTTTTTGTATTTGCATGCTATGTCTATTAATGCTATTAATTTAATAATGTTATCTTGCACTTTTCCATGAAAAATTAACCATGTTTGATCATTATGTATTAGATTAGGTAATAATTTATTTACCCTATTAGCTAATATTGTCATGAAAAATTTATAATCAGTGTGTAATAAAGAGATTGGCCTATATAAATCACAAGATTTGGGGTCCTTACCTTGTTTTAATATGGGGGAGATAATTGGGTATTTCCACGATGAGGGTGTTATACATTTTTGCTTAACCATAGTAAAGCACTTATCATTTTCTTTATTATATATTCAGGAAAAATCTTATATAGTTCAGGAATTATTCCATCCAGTCCTGGAGCTTTATTATCTTTTAAATCTTTTATTTGCTCTTTCACTTCTGTTAGTGTTATTTGTTTATTTAATATGTTATTTTGTTGCATTGACACCTTAGTAGTTATATTTCTTGAATAAAAGTATGTATTACATTATATGTCTCCAAAAGTGGTGTGTTACTATTTATATATTTATAGCAGTTTTTGAACAATTCTAATATGCCTATTAAGTTAGATGTACTCTTAACTTGAACCATCAATTTTATATTTAATCTCAATAAGATTTTTGATTTTTTTTTTGGATCTTACCACTATTTTATGTAGACTATAAAAGGAACTCAGGGAATCAGCAAACCTCGTACACAGGACAATAGTTTATTCCTCACAGTTAAGCGCTTTCAGCTATAAAACTAGCCTTCATCAGAACCATGCACATCAGTGTAAAGCTTCTTTATATACACTTATATTTAAAAAATTGCGCCAAAACTTTTAAAGCTATACTACTTCAAATATTTTTAAAAACACCATATACTGGACAAACATATAATATACATATCTGTATGTGTGTAAAAAATGTCTAATATAAAATACATCAGTACGTCATTTTAAAAAATGCTTATATATAAATTCACTTATTGAATAATTAATAATAGTAATAACATACCCCATATATTACTATGCTCTATTGATATTATTGAGCTAAAACCAAAAAAGGTTTGATACTAATGGAATCGTTTATTCCCGGAGCCCTCGTGGCATCTAATAATATCTGCCATCTGCTTTCTAACGCAGACAACTGCATTTTCCAATTACCACTAAATAATGAATTTTGCAGTTGATCAATGATGGCAAAACGGAAGGTGTGTGCATCTCCATGTTCAAGCAGATGTCTATATAATGCATTTCTATGGTCTTTTTTCCTAATTCTATAAAAATGCTCATACACACGCTTCTTAAGATTCCTTTCCGTTTTGCCCACATAGTAGGCGGGGCATGAAATACATGTGGCCAAATATACCACTTTTGTGGAATTGCAGTTACCTTTCCTAAACTTAATATTGGTTTTGTTACCATCCCTTAACCTAATACTTTTATCCACATTTATATGCCTGCACTGATTACAGGAACCACATTTAGTAGTACCTGTAAAATTAGCCCTCTGATCATAGTCGTTAATACTTCTTTCTATAATCTTTTTTATATTAGCTCCTGTCTTATACACAACTTTAGGTTCTGATCCTACTAAACTTTCGAGTTTAGAAGCTGAAATAATTTCCCAATGTTGCTTAAGTATATCTATAATGACATTCGTATATGGGGTGTATGTCAAAACACACACCCTTCGGTACTTTTGGTCATTTTTTACTTTTAATTCTTTACTAACAAAATATTTTCCTAACAATGGGGGGTACTTGTTACCCCATTCGTTCTGTACATATTTGGTGATGTTATTGACCATTTGTAACGGGTACCCTCTATCCAGAAATAGCTGTTTAACTTTAGCAATTTCTGTGGTCATAACCTCCCTAGTTGAAGACATCCTCGCCACTCGAATACATTGTCCCTTAACGATGTTAGAGAAAATGTGTGGTGGATGACAACTAGAGAAGTACAAATAGTCATTGGAAAATGTAGGTTTACGGTGCAATTGTGATGTAAAACCACTGGTCCCTAATCCTATAAGGACATCCAAGAAGGGGATATCGCTACAACTAATACTGTGGGTGAATTTCAAGAAGGTGGAGGAAGCATTGAGAAATACCATAAATTCATTAAGCTTGTCAGTTGAACCTTTCCATAAAATAAAGATATCGTCCAGATATCTCCCATAAAAATGAATATCCGTATAATAGGGGCTTCGGAATAGAATCTCCTCCTCCCACTCGACCATAACCAAGTTGGCGAAAATCGAGACACATGAGGAACCCATGGCCACTCCCTTGATCTGTTTAAAAAATTCCCCTTGGAACGTGATGTAATTATGCTCCAAGACCATACCCATCATGTCACATAAAAGGCAAATCCCATCCCAACTAAGTCCTGAATATTTACGTAGACTGTTGGAAAAATGTTCCAATCCTAGCTGGTAGGAATGCACGAAAATAAATCCACTACACCAATAGTGACTAGGGTAAGATTGTTGGAACAAAAGTCTTGGGTTAATTTCCCTAAAAAACTCCAAGAGTCCTTCAAAATCTGTGGAATCGCTTCATAGGTGTGCTTGAGTTGATGGTCAATCCATTTACCCACCTTGAAAGTTTTGGACCTAGACCCAGAAATAATAGGTCTAAACGGTGGGTTATCCACAGATTTGTGTATTTTGGGAATCCCCACGATTTTCGCCAAAACTGGGTAGTCGTTCTTGAGATAAGTGTAGGTATCATTAGTAATTCTACCATCAATGAGGTATTCTTCTAAAACCAAATCAATGCGATGATGTCCTATATTGATTTGGTTGAGGGAGACTGTCTCATATACCTCTGTCTGTTGTAAAATATCATGTATCCTAGCCACATAATCATCAGTTGGAAAAAGGACTATCCCTCCGCCCTTATCAGGTTTCATAATACGGATTTCTTTATTTTGGACAAATTCCTTTAAACAATCTCTCTCAACCTGGGAAAGATTGTTCTGACATGTAGGGTACAAGTGCTCAAATTTTGATATATCCCTATGCACCCTATAAAGATCTTGACAGACCAATTTCTCAAAATTCGCTATACCCGGATGAGCCACCGGAATGTATGCACTCTTCTTTTTCAACATTTTACCCATATGTATTTCCTCGGAAGTCACTTGGTTTTCAAACTGGACTGCTAAATTTAAATCACGACAGTATAATTTAATCTGTTTGATGTTGTCCACTATATTACTACGGACCGTAGGTATAAATTTCATACCCTTGCTCATAACTTTGATAAAATGCCCGTTTACCTCCATGTCAGTGTAGTTGTAGACACTAAGGCCATCATAGGAATGAAAAACACACCCAAGTCTCGAAGACTGAACACTGGTGTTCATGGCAGAAAACTCTAACATGTCATGAGCCTTCATGGAAGATGTAAAGACTGCTTGGGGATGTTGGGAAACTTCCTCATTACTACCACTGACATGGGGGCAAATCACACTATCTACCTCCTGTGGGGACGACTGTGCCAATCTGGCTGCTGACTCATGGGGGAAAAACCCTTCTGAAAATCCCGAGCAGGGTAAGTGAAATTTACCCTACCCTGTCCTCTAGCATTGACCTTGGATTTATCCTGATATTTGGGCCAAACATACACCTGTTCTGATTTGTATAAATTTAAATCTCTGTCAAACTTTTTACATTTTCTGTCATAAATGTTTCTAACTTTACTGTCGGCCACTGTAAACTGATTTTTCCCAGGTTGAGAGAGATTGTTTAAAGGAATTTGTCCTAAATAATGAAATCCGTATTATGAAACCTGATAAGGGCGGAGGGATAGTCCTTTTTCCAACTGATGATTATGTGGCTAGGATACATGATATTTTACAACAGACAGAGGTATATGAGACAGTCTCCCTCAACCAAATCAATATAGGACATCATCGCATTGATTTGGTTTTAGAAGAATACCTCATTGATGGTAGAATTACTAATGATACCTACACTTATCTCAAGAACGACTACCCAGTTTTGGCGAAAATCGTGGGGATTCCCAAAATACACAAATCTGTGGATAACCCACCGTTTAGACCTATTATTTCTGGGTCTAGGTCCAAAACTTTCAAGGTGGGTAAATGGATTGACCATCAACTCAAGCACACCTATGAAGCGATTCCACAGATTTTGAAGGACTCTTGGAGTTTTTTAGGGAAATTAACCCAAGACTTTTGGACCAACAATCTTACCCTAGTCACTATTGATGTAGTGGATTTATTTTCGTGCATTCCCTACCAGCTAGGATTGGAACATTTTTCCAACAGTCTACGTAAATATTCAGGACTTAGTTGGGATGGGATTTGCCTTTTATGTGACATGATGGGTATGGTCTTGGAGCATAATTACATCACGTTCCAAGGGGAATTTTTTAAACAGATCAAGGGAGTGGCCATGGGTTCCTCATGTGCTCCGATTTTCGCCAACTTGGTTATGGTCGAGTGGGAGGAGGAGATTCTATTCCGAAGCCCCTATTATACGGATATTCATTTTTATGGGAGATATCTGGACGATATCTTTATTTTATGGAAAGGTTCAACTGACAAGCTTAATGAATTTATGGTATTTCTCAATGCTTCCTCCACCTTCTTGAAATTCACCCACAGTATTAGTTGTAGCGATATCCCCTTCTTGGATGTCCTTATAGGATTAGGGACCAGTGGTTTTACATCACAATTGCACCGTAAACCTACATTTTCCAATGACTATTTGTACTTCTCTAGTTGTCATCCACCACACATTTTCTCTAATATTGTTAAGGGACAATGTATTCGAGTGGCGAGGATGTCTTCAACTAGGGAGGTTATGACCACAGAAATTGCTAAAGTTAAACAGCTATTTCTGGATAGAGGGTACCCGTTACAAATGGTCAATAACATCACCAAATATGTACAGAACGAATGGGGTAACAAGTACCCCCCATTGTTAGGAAAATATTTTGTTAGTGAAGAATTAAAAGTAAAAAATGACCAAAAGTACCGAAGGGTGTGTGTTTTGACATACACCCCATATACGAATGTCATTATAGATATACTTAAGCAACATTGGGAAATTATTTCAGCTTCTAAACTCGAAAGTTTAGTAGGATCAGAACCTAAAGTTGTGTACAAGACAGGAGCTAATATAAAAAAGATTATAGAAAGAAGTATTAACGACTATGATCAGAGGGCTAATTTTACAGGTACTACTAAATGTGGTTCCTGTAATCAGTGCAGGCATATAAATGTGGATAAAAGTATTAGGTTAAGGGATGGTAACAAAACCAATATTAAGTTTAGGAAAGGTAACTGCAATTCCACAAAAGTGGTATATTTGGCCACATGTATTTCATGCCCCGCCTACTATGTGGGCAAAACGGAAAGGAATCTTAAGAAGCGTGTGTATGAGCATTTTTATAGAATTAGGAAAAAAGACCATAGAAATGCATTATATAGACATCTGCTTGAACATGGAGATGCACACACCTTCCGTTTTGCCATCATTGATCAACTGCAAAATTCATTATTTAGTGGTAATTGGAAAATGCAGTTGTCTGCGTTAGAAAGCAGATGGCAGATATTATTAGATGCCACGAGGGCTCCGGGAATAAACGATTCCATTAGTATCAAACCTTTTTTGGTTTTAGCTCAATAATATCAATAGAGCATAGTAATATATGGGGTATGTTATTACTATTATTAATTATTCAATAAGTGAATTTATATATAAGCATTTTTTAAAATGACGTACTGATGTATTTTATATTAGACATTTTTTACACACATACAGATATGTATATTATATGTTTGTCCAGTATATGGTGTTTTTAAAAATATTTGAAGTAGTATAGCTTTAAAAGTTTTGGCGCAATTTTTTAAATACAAGTGTATATAAAGAAGTTTTACACTGATGTGCATGGTTCTGATGAAGGCTAGTTTTATAGCTGAAAGCGCTTAACTGTGAGGAATAAACTATTGTCCTGTGTACGAGGTTTGCTGATTTCCTGAGTTCCTTTTATTGCTTACTAGTTGCTATTTGGAGTATTGTTTACTATTTTATGTAGATATTTGAGATTTACAGCATAAGATTGTAATTTCAATTACGTTTATGGCTACCTTATGATTCAGAACTTCTAATTATTTTTGATTTAACTTAGTAATTTTGTTATGTGCTACTTTGTTACTTGGTTTTGCGTTCATTTCAATTTTGTCTATGTTTTTTGTAAGTCTAAAAGTTCTTTGTCCCACTCTCTCCTTTTTTTAGGATATTGAGATTTTATTCGACCATATATATAAACTTTAAAGGTATCCCATAGCATAGTATCAGGCACTTCACTATCATCTTTTGTTTCCATAAACACATCTATTTCTTTCATTATCCATTCCCTAAAGTCTTTTAACTTAGTTATGTAAGCAGGAATTCTCTGTAGAAATCTTAAATCATCTGTATGCGTAGTTAATGTAAAGTTTATAGCATTATGATCCGAAAGTGGGCGAGTCATTATAGATACATCACTTATTTTAGAGTATATATTATTTGATCCAAAGACCTTATCAATGTTTGTTTGCACACCAACCAATATGAACAGTGAGTATAAAATAAGGAATAATGTCCTCTTAGACCATGTATATCTTTAAGGTTCATCTGGTTTGTAAAGTCGTTTAACATCTTGGCTTGAGATGTTAGTTTTATTTTACCATTTTTAGAAGTATCATTGCCAGATAATAGGCAGTTAAAATTACCTGTTGCTATAATTTCCCCTTTTACATTTAAAGTAATCAGGCCCAGATATTTGTCAACATATTTAATACTCAGTCCTGGTATCCAGCATGTATTAATCAAAGTATAATACTTCTTATTGATTTCCAAAATAACCATTCTTAGCATCTCATCTTTATCTGAAATTGTATCTATAATTCTTGGCATAGTATAAGTATTTTTCCGTAGAATAAGAGTGCCCCTTCTCTTAGTCTTAAACATGAATTAGCCAGAATGGTATAGCCATTGAATGAGTATTTTTGTAGATCTTTTTTTAATAGATGGGTTTCCTGTAAAAAGATGATCTGGGCTTTATGCATTTTGATATATTTAAGCAAACCATATCTTTTGATGTTATTGTTCAAACCATTAAAATTTAATGATAAACATTTATAAGCCATTGACTATAATGTGTATGTTATTACTAACTGAAAGACTTTTCTTCCGTGTTGACTTGAAATCTACTGAAAACTTACTTATCATGGATGCATAACGTGTATTATGCACTACTTTCAAAAACCCAAAATTATTTACAAACACATACATGAAACATAAAGTTTCTGGTTTAGTTAAAAACTTAACAAAACCATCCATCCACCACCTCTCCAATACCAAAAGACACAAATTATCCATCTCTGCTTAGAATATTGTATAAAAACAAAAAAGAAAAGCATTATGAAAGCAACTAAAGCAATCTGAATCTATGTAATATAATTAGAATAAGAGTGTCCAATATATCTGAAGCTATATGAATATGTCACATATGATAATACCACCTCTAATAAGTAGATATGCCAGAAATACACATCAGATCAAAGTATGCATGAACATTAGAAGCTGAAGGTTAAGTAGATTGTCAATATTTCCAAGACTTTTCAAGAAATATTAGATGATTTAACCATTTTGTCAGTCATTTATCTAACATTTTTCATGTAAAGATCTGTTGAATATATATATATATATATATACATATAATGCGTATTACAACATAACTACTATTTTTTGCAATTATACACATATTACTCATAAGTATCAACAATATCTATGTTGACATCTTTCATCAGGAAGGGGGGAGAGAGAGAGAAAAAAGGGGGGAGCCTCACAACCCTCTGTTTAGTTACTAAAGGCTTAGTTATGTAACATAATTCTGATGTTAATATGCATAATGAGTTTTCTAATGCAGCTCCTAGTACACTTGATGTCATTTAATTACTAATAGTGTCATTGAATCTGCAGAATGTATGCATCTGTAAGAGAACATAGGCATTTTTTAAAGGAGTTAAACACTTTTATCAGAACTAATTATTTACCATTTACAGTATCTAAGTGAGGGATAACAGAATTTCAAGAGAAAAGAATTCTCTAAGTACAACCATTTAACAAGTTCAGAAGGTCAAATTATGTCATCACTGTTGTTTCTTCAAGCTGCAGCTTCATAAACTTGTTAAAAAGTATCTAATTAGGCTCATGGACAACAGAAGTTGTCAGTAGTGAAGAAAAAAGCATTTTTGGTGGGAAATTCAGATCTTGAAGGTTTTAGAATTTACAGAAAGCAAAAAAAAAAAAAAAAACCACTCAAGCTGCCTTGTCAGTGTATGTCATGAATCTCCACAATGAGAACAGTCACAGAGACCACCAGTTTCCTCACAAAACATCAACATCATAAAAAAATTAACCCTTTCATATAAAAACAGCTATTTAGAAGTAACAACAGCTGCCTCAAATCAGAAATCATATTATAAAATTTCAATCATTTACCCATCAGTTAACCAAGCCAGAGAGATATATATGGATTCACTTCAGATGCTTGAAATACTGAAATCTCGATTTTCAGTATCTCGAGCCCAAGAAGTGGAATCCACAAAACAACGAAAACTAAAAACCACGAAATTCAAAACCTTGAATACCGGAAGTTTTGAATTTCGTGGTTTTACTACACACACACACACACACACACACACACACACACACACACACACACACACACACACACACACACACACATCATTCACCACACAAACACACACAATCACTCTACTACACCCATGTGGGGGGCAGCACCCCCCACACCCCCCTACTTAAATATTCTCACTCGAGGTTGCACTACATACAACACACACAAAATACCACCACACAAGATACTTTCTCTTCACACACAAACATCACAGCAACAAAACACACTGACACACACCACAGCCCCTACCCAAACCACTTAACACACATACGAGATTTCAGTATTTCGAGCTTCTGAATGGAACCCATATATATATATATATATATATATATATTTATATAAACTTATATTTAGCTATCTATAAAACACCATTAATGTACTGTATTAATGTTTATATGTATATAAACAGTCTAAAATATCTAGTTAGAAACACTAATCAGAAACACCTTGTTACCCCACCACTGGCCTACTAGAAAAAATGCACTTTGGTATTAAGTCAAATTATACTATTACAGAAGAATTAAAAGACATGCATCATTTGTAGTTATTTAAAAGGGAAAAGTATGTAAAGTACTTATAATGGGGAAAAGAGAGAAAAGGAACATTAGTAACAAAAAATAATAGGAAGAAAGAAGATAGAGAAAGAAAGAGAGAGAGTGTTATTTAAATACTCAGTGCTATATGTAATTAGAAGTAGATATAGAAAGGAAAAGACAAAGTTAATAATAAAGATGATTCACATTACCTTATAGCATAGAGATTTTCCAGAATCAAATATATTATGATTCATAAAACAAAGCATTTAAAATTAGAAAGAATTTATTAATTTGTCCTTTAGTTTCTTAGTTTTTTTGCTCCTTCCTTCACAGATCATCCATTTTTTGTTGCCTGTGTATTCAAACTCTGGGATGGCCATTCCATTTCTTCTATGTCCGACAGTATTTTCTTCTTTTGGATAAATTCTACCACTTCTTGTAGGGAATCAAAGATCTTCACTCCTTCTGGCAAGGTGATTTTTATTATTGTAGGAAAAAGAATTTGAGCTTTAATATTAACTTTTTTCAAGGACTTAATTAGAGGAACATTTTCCTTTCTTCTGGATATGAGTGTAGAGGTATAGTCATTGTCAAAACGAATAAGCATTTATTTTTAAGACATCTAGTCCAATATCCCAAAAGTATGGTTGACCAAGTTAGTTGATGACTGCAAGTTTTGCTGTTATTTGCTCATCTTCTAATATTAATCAGCTCCAGCAAAGGCTGGAAAATGTACATGCCTGGTGTACTGAGAACAGTCTCAAGATAAATGCAAAAAAAAAAAAAAAATGCAGCATAGAAGTATTTAATAAAATAGCTGTTCCCATGAATCCAAACCTCATATGTTTTAAATGGTGCTCCTGTTCAAACAGACATAAACATAAAATATCTGAGTACATAAGTGGACAGTTCTCACAAATTTGAACATCATGTTAACACCATAGTGAAGACAGCTTTCTCTCTGGCCTAGTTAATTTCCAAAGGAACGTCTTCAAGATTCAACAAAGTAATTCTGTTACCATACTCTTCTCTTATCTGACCTGTCATTGGACATAATGTCCTCTTTGATATGTATAGAAGCATATAGTTGAACTAGAAATTCCCCAAAGATACCTTACCATGATGATCAAAGATCTTAAATCTTTCAGTTGTTGTTGTTGTTTGTCTTTCGGCTTTTCCCGGTAAGGGGTCGCCACAGTGGAACTCCGGTCCGCTAATGATTGGCAGTAGATTTTTATGAAATGCTGAGGTTCCAGCTTGACGCCCAACCTTCAACGAAGGCACGGACATTTATGCACTCATGTCTTTCGAAAGCTACCCAATAGTGGGAAGGACATGCAGACTCCACACAGAAGGCACTCTCAAGCCCAGCCAAGAATCGAACGGGAGAACCTCTTGCTGTGAGGTAACAACGCTACCGCCATACCACTGTGGCATCTTTCAGTGATCCTGATAAATTATCACAACTCTCACTGTTTATAGCAGCCTACAGACTGATCCATGGTGTCCTGTGTCTTAAATTTTGAGCCATGAAAGAATGAATCCTCTCTGGCTTTCTCATACGTTGCAGAAACAGTGGCTGTACAAACACCATCAACAGTACCTAGGTCTACTTCAAAATAAACAAGAGGGTTCCTAACTCAAATTATTTCAAGTCATTATAATAAGATACCACAAAGTTTTACTTTTATGACCTTTAAGGCTAGTCATTATAACTGGATAGACAGACACAAATTTACACCAGGATTATGTTGCACAGCCCTGCTTGATTTGGGAGATGAGCACTATTATGTGCCTCAGAAGGGAGAGACAAACCTTTAAGTGTTTCTTCTTAAAGTATTATATGATTAGGCATATGATTATTCCTTTAAGTGTATCTTCTTAAAGGAGTATATGATTAGGCAGCCTATGATCCTTGTGATCTCTTACCTAGTACTATTTCCATGTTTCTATCAGCTTATTTCTTTACTTTCCACTACTCATAAGCACCATGTTTCATCAGACCCACACATTCTTGAACTCTGGCCTTGTTTTTCACTCTGCTGCTGCAAATAAATTATTCAATCTCTTTCAAAAATCACACTTCCTTGTATTTTCCCAAGCCATCATCCTTGCAGTAGTAAAAGTGTGTGTCCTCCATTTATCTTAGTTATTTCTATTTAAACATGTCAGTTTAACTCTAGTGAATACCTTAGGATAGGTAGGTGCTTCTGTCATACTTTAGGCCCTCACACATCGCAAACTGCTAATTTAATTTTATATGCCATTTGATGCTGACATCACAGCATGTTTTACTATCCTCTTCTGAAATGCCTTTATTTCTATGTCAGTATTATGTTGATCTCATGAAATGCAAATGCTGCAAAAGAAGGACACCTCCAAGCTTTCAATATAGATGGCTAATAATTTCTTAATTTTGTAATCGCTGTCTTTTTTGGTGCATTTCAGTATTCAGCCTAATATGTATCTCTGCCGCTCTCACACATTTCAAATGTTCCAATAGATCATCTAGGAAGACCTAAATGATTTTTTTTTTCACTTATTGCTGCTGTTTTCCCTCACTTATGGACATAATTCAGGGATTTTTGGTTCACTGCTTTACCATTTTACACAGAACATAACCCTTTTGTTGCAGCTGCTAAGCATAGTCAGCATCATACAGAAAGAATCAGTAATGAATCATACATCTACTGGTGCTAATTTATGGCAAAAAAGGTGGAAAAATGCAAAAAAATAAAATGAAAATGAATCCCCAAAGTATAACTCAGATTTAGGACTTTAATGCAGTCAAATATCATGCATTCCTCCTTTCTTTTATGATTCAGACTGATAAATCAGCAAGAAAATAATCTGTCAATCAAACTCACGACACGTTTCTAGCAGACAGAACACTTGCTTACACTGTTTAGGAATAAAATACTTATTTACTTATGAAAAAATACATTGAGCCACCAGGAAGAAGACTCATGACATGATTTTTCTGCTAGAGGCAAATATATTTGCAGTAGTATATCACAGATGAGCTTCCACTTATTACATGGATGTTTTGCAACTGGCCAAGAAAACTACTTTTTAAAACAGACTCAGTTTACATTTTAGTAGACAAAAACCTATGTATAGCATTTACAATAAAATACAGTTATATTATAGGAAGGATAGTAATTTCATGAAAGATGAAAACACACTAGAAGATTTATACCACCGCTTAGCTATCATTTTTTTTTTATTTCAGAAATGAACAATAGTAAATGATTGTGGACAAGTGCCCACATGACTTATCTGTCAGGTATAACAGCATGTAACAGCTCATGAATAATTAAAGTTCGATCATAGTAATAAAGCAGTATAAGGCTAAAATAGGATTATTGTTAACAATGATATGTCTTCATTCTTTCCAGCATTATTTTTTTATCCATTAAAAAAAATTGCAATAAGACAGTACAGATCCGTGACATTTTTTAATAACTAGTTACTTCAGTTGGTACTAGAGAAGATATTTAAATTAATCCTAGGAATGACAATTATGGGTGAGAAAAATAACTTAAATATTAACAGAATTTATCAGGCAATTTATTGGGTTATTTATGGTGCAAGATATAATTAGTACAATTATACTAATTAATTATTTCACATATTTTCCCCCAAAAAGTATTATCTGAATTATAATCCCAAAGAAAGACTGTACTGCTGCCAGTCAGGATGCTATCCTGCATTTGGGTGCAAAGCACCATAGAAGAAAAAGGATAATGTCACTCTGTTTGGGATTTGAACCCAAGAACTCCAGCATATCATTGTGGTATCACTGCTGCTGAACCAGATAGGTACTGAGTTTTCCCTCAGCGACCTTATTTTTGTATGTGATGTGAAAATAGTTCAGGATATGTTACTTTGTGACATCAGTAATCAAGCATCCGCTCTGAAATGCAAGTAAGAGGAAAACGAAGGTGTTGGCCTAAATGTGGTCAAAGAAATATGTTGCAGGACATTTTGTTTGAAAAAGAAGGATAGTATTACTTAACAACAGTGACACCACAGTGACCCGTGTCAGAACAGAATAGGGTATTCCAGGGTTACTGTGTGTGTGTGTGTGTGTGTGTGTGTGTGTGTGTGTGTGTGTGTGTGTGTGTGTGTGTGTGTGTGTGTGTGTATGTTTTTGTGTATTGTGTATGTGTATGTTAATGAGTGTGTGTGTGTGTGTGTGTGTGTGTGTGTGTGTGTGTGTGTGTGTGTGTGTGTGTGTGTATGTGTGTGTGTGCACGCGTGTGCGTGCACACATGTGATAATGAATTCATGTGTGTGTGTCTGTCTGTGTGTATGCACTTGCACATTCATAGGTTCATAGGTTTGTAAGAGGTTACTAGGCTAACAGCCCTAGAGCCTTTACAAGCCTAGCCATGTTAATCCCAAGTATCCCCATTGGTTCTTTTTTGGGTATTTTACAGAACATATTTATGAAAAGAGTGGTTCTGTGATCAATACCGGCTACCCCAATCCATGGGGGACAAGGGTGCCACCCCAGGGGTGACTTTGCAGTCTCTCATCCAATTATCTAGGGTGCATTTGAATAGGGTCAGTGAGGACCTCTGTTTTATGTGAATAGGGAGTCTATTCCAGAGAAGCAGCAGTCTCTGGGAGAACTATCTATCTCTCCAGCATGATCTGTTAATGTCACAAGCTAGGTTGAGATCTCTAGAGTGAGAGACTATTGAGCCATTTGACTTGCAGATGCACAACATTTCCATTAGGACAAGGCTGGAGATTCCCCTATAAGCCAGACACAGGTCACCTCTCAGCAAACTATAAGATACAGAGTAAAGTGACAACGGTTTCAGCCTGTCCATGTAGGTCATGGTTTGGAGTCCCTGTATTTTCTTAGTGAGAAACCTCTGAGGCCTCTCCAGCTGCTGCAGGTGTCTGGAAAGGTACAAAGAAAGGGTGCATTATACTCTATTAGTAGTCTGATGAGAGTTTAGTACAGTGGAGTTATAACATCCTTTGACCTAGATCCTATGCCCTTGCTTATGAGGTGTGCTAAGTAGAAGGCTTTCCTTACTCTCTGTGGAAACTTGGTGGTTAGCGTTCAAATTGCTATCCACCTGTGTTCCCAAGTCTAGCACCATGGGTTGGAACTCGGGGGGGGGGGGGTGCCATCAGTATAGTAAACTGTAGGGAATTCCATTTTGCCAACGGGAATAGTAATGCAGTTTTCTTGCATTTAGTTTTAGACCATGGCTTTGGCACCAAGCATTTGTTTGTGTTAGCCTTTCTTGTAATATGTTGACTTCATTGGTGGACTCAGTGATTGCTCCCAGTTTGAAATCATCAGCAAATTTGATGAGCCAAAGGCCGTCTACTTTGGCCTGGACTTCTGAGAAATAAATGCCAAACAACAAGGGGCCCAGTACAGACCCCTGTGGTACTCCACTGGTGACGAGTCTATGGTGGAAGTGGAGTCACCAATTTTGACAGAGTGTGTTCTGTCAGTGAGACAATTGGCTACCCATCTAGTAAAGTAAGGGTTAATCCCTACCTGGGAGAGTTTCGCAGTGATGCCAGACTGGGGAATTGTGTCACAAGCCTTGGCAAGGTCAAGATAGGCTGTGTGCACTGGGTTACCTTTGTCCATGGCTTTGATGGCATTCTCAAAGAAGTCTACCAGGTTTAATAAACATGATCTACCCTTAATTGAGTTAGGTCCAGCATTTGGAGGTCACCTATGTCCTTGTTGATAAGGTCCTTGATAATTCTTTCCATGGCCTTGCATATGAGGCTGGTTAGACTTAGTGTTCGTTAGTTTCCAGGGTCAGTTGATGGCCCCCCTTTGTGCAGAGGGACTACTATTTCTGTTCTCCATTCTGCAGGCACAAAGCCAGTTCTCAAGTGATGATTAAATAGAACGGCAAGTGGTCCACTAGTTCTTGTTTTAGATTGTTTTGTAAACAATCTGGGATATTATTTGGTCCCACTGAGGCCATGTGTTTGGCCTTGGCAAATGCAGAGATGACCTGATCTCGAGAGATACTAGGCAGAGGACTAGTGTCAGGTATGCTTTGGGATATTGTAGGTGGGGCTAGAGGGGTGAAGTTTGCACAGAATCTGTCAACAAACAGGTTGGCAATATCTCCCAGTGTAGTATGAGTGATCCCATCTACAACCAGTTCAGCACATAGCTGGGCATTCCTTTTTAGACTTCGGACATAGTTAAAGAATGCCTTATGATTATCCTTGACTAGGGAATGCAACTTAGTTTTATAATTTGCTTTAGAAGACTTTACAAGATTTCTGATTTTCATGTTTATGCTTAGGAGGGAAGTCTTCCTCTGCAGAGTGATATTCCACTTGTTTTTGGACAGCAGTCTCTTCCTCTTGTTACATATTCTGTTTATATTTGATGTTCACCATGTTGGCTTGTTTTTACTGGAATACCTGGTTTTGATCCAGTCAGGTACAGCAAAATGTATGCAGTCGCTTAAGTGTTTGTACAGGGCATTTACATGCACTTCTGCATAATGATCATTGATGTCTGTGGTTGCAGGTGGTATAACGCATTTTATACCATTGTTTAGTATACTGTAGTTAGCTTTGGTGAACTTTTTTATAATTTTTGTTCCTGTGAGGTTGTCAGTTCCAGTAGTTACTTCAAATGAAACTGATTTGTGGTTTGACCAAACCAGGGAGGGACTCACTCATGAGGAGGTACAGTGACCCCCATGTTGGTGACTACTATATCCAGAACATTAGAGCCCCTAGTGGGGGTGCAGACTATCTGTTCCAGAGCATTTGTGTTAACAAAGTCTAGGAACCTATGGGCAAACGTGTTTTTGTTCATGTATATCCCCCAATCTATGGAAGGATAGCTGAAATCTCTGATGACTAAGGTGTCAGGCTGTATGGAGAGGGATTCCAGTAAATCAGGGTAGGCTGTGTGCATATCTATACCTAGTAATGATGTGGCATGGCACTTTCCCAATTGTTAATTGGACATGGAGTAGTTCAAGAGAGTCATGCTGTTTGACCAGTCTTAAAGTGTATTAGGTTTTAATGAGGATGGATGCACCTTCATCTTTGGTTCCCTCACGTTCATTTTGAGGTGTGAAAGTGTGGAAGGCATTGTAGCCTTGCATGGCTGGCATGCTGTAAGCAGACTTGAACCATGTCTTGGTAACTGTACAGACATCAGCATCCTCCAAGGTGAGGAATGCTTCCAGGGGGTGCAGTTTCATGTTTAAACTCCTAGCATTAAGCAGCATGACCCTGAGTTTGTCTCAATTAGATTTTGTTACGTTTACATTAGAAAACTAATTTTTGACATTGTCTAAAAAGAGGCACTATGGGGGGGGGGGGGGCAAGGGCCTTTGCCAGTATCTAAAAGTCTGGGGGTTGCAGGTGCAAACCATCTCTATTGAAGCAGTACGGTCTGTCTTCCATATCCTCCCAGGCAGACAGGCACTGGAGCCTCCTGGACTGACACCAGAAGCTGGGCCAATTGTTGAAGTCAATAATTTTTTGTTTATATTGTGGCATCATCCTGGGTGAGTGTAGGATACTGCTTAGGGCAAGCATATACCTGTCTGGGACACATAATCAGAGAGTTCCATTATGTCTCTCTTCATATAGCCCAGAGAGGTATGTCTAAAGTCATTCACTCCAACTTGGACAATGAGAGAGCCATAACGGTATTTGTTGTTAAGTGACTTGAGTGCATGTGTGATTGTTGGATCCTGGAACCTGAGAGGCAGATGACAATGACCTTCTCCTTGTCCAGTCTGGTGAGGGGGACATCTATGTGTCATTTGATGTGTTTTGCCTTAGGGGCTCATTTGTTAAGAAACAGATGTGTGTGTGTTGATATGTGTAGTGGTTTCTTTATGCTTAGTGATGAGTGTGCATGGTTTGCATTCGGGAGGTCTCAGTTCTTTTGGTAGTCTTTTAGTGAGTACCTTCATATATGTGGGTTTATGTGTCAGGACCTTAATTTGCATGAGAGGTGAAGCATGTGTGCTGATAACCTGTTTGATGTCTAGTTTGTTTTTACGTGAGAGAATTGACTCCAATTCCACAATGTATTTCCATCTCTCACATGGGGTGCTAGTTTGCTTTAGGAGTAAATGATTGGTCAGTATACATGAGACAATTGTTACATGGCCTCAAGATGCTCATATCAATCAAGCTGGCAGGACAAATGATGGGTAACTGCCCATCCATTGTGACAGTGTTTTTCTGAATATGGTATTTGGGAAGGAAGTGGGCCAGCTGGACTAAGTCACAAACAGCAAAAATAAAGCATAAATTCAATTAAATACAGTTAACAAAGTGCAGAGCTGTCTTAAAATATGCTTTATTTTAGTTTTTTTTTTCTTTCAGAGGATGCCTTGGATTTCAGTGCAGATGCAATCCAGACCTCCAGGCTCAAGTTGCCAAATGTTGGACAGCTCCAGTAAACTGTGTGCAAAACTGCATAAACACGAGGCTTATATACAGGCATATTTAAACAGTTTTAACACAACTACAGATGAGAAAGCTCCAGAGTGAGCCTTTCTCCAGTAATCCCCACTCAAATGGGTCTTGAGCTACACACTTCTGGTACAAAGGTACAATGAGGCCCTCAATGTAAGATGTCTGGTTTAAGAGCACAGTGATACCAAATAGTCTAGATTCAGCAGGTCTGAATCTAGCCTATGCTATGTAAGCCTATGCTATATAAGGCAATGAAATACAATTTCAAAGTGCAGAATAAAAAGTAGTCGCAAACAGCAAAAATGAAGCAGTAATTCATTTAAATATAGTTAACAAAGTGCAGTGCTGGCTTAAAATATACTTATTTTTCATTTTTGTTAGTGGATGACTTGGATTTCAGTGCAGATGCACTCCAGACCTCTGGCTAAAGTTGCCAAACATTGAGCAGCTCATGTAAACTGAGAGCAAACCTGCACAAATATGAGGATTGTATATAGGCAAATTTAAACAGTTTTAACACAACTGCCACTGGAAAAACCACAAACTGAGCCTTTTTCCAGCAAGCCACAACTCAGATAAGTCCTGAGCTATACTGTCTGCCACAAGGGTGCAGGGAGGCTCTCTTGATGTAAGATGGCTTGTTTAAGAGCACAGTGATACCAAACAGTTTAGTGTCAGTTGGTCTGAATCTAGCCTATGCTATGTAAGGCAAGGAAACAATTTCTAGATAGGAAGGAATAAGGGAGAGTAACTTAAAGGTCAAAGTGAGAGTGTTTATTAGTATAGTATTAGATGTCCTGAAGTGGTACCTGTGTACAAACTGGCAGCTCTTTGACCAGCTGTTAACTGTGGGAGGCTATGGACAGTGTTTCCTTTATAGGATTTTATACTGAAGAGGTCTACTTATATGCAAGCATGGGGAACCACATTTGCTTGATGCACAAACATGCAGCTTTTATATGAGCAGGATGAAAGGCTTTAATAAAGTTAAACCCTCAGGCCAATCAGACAGAAACACAAAAAGCTATCAACCAGCAGTTCCCAGCTTGGATGGGTTGAATTTAGCTATCTGCTCCCAACACAGTGCAAAAGAACCCTTCCAATGTAGAACAAATTGGCTTTGAGCTAAAGTGTAGTAACAAATGCTATACAACAGAAGTAAGAATTCCTGCAGTATCAAGAATCCTTGGAAATAAGTTCACTAAATCTGAAAAATGTTCACAACACACAAAAAACTTTGCAAAACTTAGAAATATGTTGGCAGACTCACTCAGAACAGCTTTTGCAGTATCAGAGGAGGATAGGAAATATCAGAATATTGTTTAAACAACCTAAGAGAAGTAAAGTAACAAACTGATACAGTTTCTTTAACAAGTACAGGCTGAAAAACAGTGATAAATTCAACAAAAATAAATAAATGCAGCACAGAAGTATTAATATCACTGAAACAGTTAGAACAAATACAACAATATACACTTATATCAGCTTTGTAGGCCAGATGATTTTAGAAGCAACCCAAGTCTTGTAGTCACAGGTGTCCAAGCCAAGTACAAGGAAGCTCTGAATAAGTGAGCACACTCTTACAAAAATGTAAGGCTTTGATCAAGATGAAAGACTTTGATAAAGTTAAACCCTCAGGCTAATCAAATAAAAACACAAATAAGGTAGAAGCTGATATACTACAGCAAACATTTCTGGTATCATTTATAGGACTCAAATTAAAAACATAATAGAATCACAATCAGACTCCAAGGAGTGACACTTTACTGTCATATGAACAAGTTTATGCTCCAACAACAGATTTCTTAGAGAAGGAAGTCAACCCATTTTATGAGGCGTATCCCAGGTGACTGGGCATTAACATACTGGTGCCAGTATACAAAAACAAAGGGGACATTCACAACGCTGGACTGTATAAATGTATCAAACTCCTTTCACACTGCAAACAAAGTGCTGGAGAGAGTGACTGATAAATGAATATATAGAGCAGTATAAAGTAAGATGGTAGAGATGTAGTTTGGATTCAAATCAGGATGCAGCTCAAATGACTCCATGTTTGCAGTGAGACAGATAGTTGAAAAGAAGTTGGAAATGAGGAAAGTATGCAACCGGACTTTCCAAGACTTGGAAAAAGCATATGCAAGGTCCCACAAAAGCTGATTTGAGTAGTCCTGTGATGGTTTGAAGTCCCAGAAACATTGGTAGAATTAGTTTAGTAAAGGCTATGTACAAGAACATGATGACATACGTAGAGGGGTTCCCAGTGGGAGTGGGTTCAACTCTTAGTCCCCATCTATTGATACTGGTGATGGACTAAATTAGCAAACAGGTCAGAAAAAACAGATCAACAAAGTTGCTGTTTTTAGACAGTGTGGCATTAAAGACATACTGTGATCAAGAACTTCATCAAACAATGGAGAAATGGAATGCTAAACTGAAGACACATGGGATGAAACTGAGTACACATAAGACAGCCGTAAGTTAATAAAAGGGAAATTCAGAAGAAGCTGAGCATTGAGATAGAGGGGTAAATAGTAGAACAGGTTACCAGCTTCCATTATCTGAAAGGTTGAGTTATAGGAAAAGAAGTCTGGGTGAGGAGGTCAAAGCTAGAACCAGAGGGACTGTAACCAAAAAGCAAATAGTATCAGGGATAGTGTATGACAACAGAATGGCAAAAAAGTTGAAAAGTAATAGGTTGGTTCATAGGTTCATAGGTTGGTACTAGGCTATCAGCCTAGGGCCTATACAAGCCTAGCCATAACAATTCCCTGGCTATTTCTTCCCACATTATTTACTTTCCTGGACCCCTGTCTAGCAGGGCGACTGACGTGATCCCTGGGGTGAATTTCCTTTCTCCCATCCAATCGTCAAGGTTCCTCTTGAAGAGGTCCAAAGAGGCACTCTGCTTGACATGTATGGGCAATCTATTCCAGAGTCTGGGGAGTCTCTGGGTCAGGAACCTATCCCTCCAGCATGTTTTGTTTATTGTAATGACAAGGTTTAGATCCCTGGAGCGTGTAGCTCTGAGGGATTGGGATTTCTTTAAGTGTAGCATGTCCAACAGCTCTGGGTTTGACATGGCCTTGTATGTTAAGCAGAGATCGCCTCTGTATACAAAACAGTGGTGCAACCAGTACTAAGGTATGTTACAGAAACCTGGGTAGTGAAATCAAAGCAGATGAGGAAGGTAGAGGTGATGGAGATGTAGTGTTGAGACAGGTGGCAGGATACACACTGTGGGACAGATAAAGAAGAAATGAGGACATCAGAGCAGAAGACTGATTTGCTCTCATTACACAGAAGGTCAAAGAGATTACAGTGGTTCAAATCCATGTGCAAGAAAGCAGAAGACAATCTAATGAAAAAGATTTGGGATAGACAGGAAGAAATCAGGACGAAATTAGGGCATCCATCAAAAAGATAGATGGATTCCATGAGAGAAGACTGAAACAGATGACTATCAGAAATGTCTACCACAAGATATCAGCTAGCTATAAAACTCCATCTATAACACAAGAAAGCTACACTGTCTATCTACAGGAACTTGAATAATTCAGTATTAAATCCACTATCATTTGGCTAGATAATCTAAGCTATACAACTATAGACTGGGAAACCTACACCACCACTAGTGCATGTGCAGAGAGATTCCAGGACTTCATCAATGCAAACACCCTGGAGCAATTAATCGGAGTACCCATTCAGGGGAATAATATCTTGGATCTTGTCTTTACAAATATGGGGGCACCTTGCACCATTCCTTGCATATCTTCATCACTTGTTAGGCCTGACAATAAAGCAGTCTCCTTTGAAATAAAATTGAAACCAGTGATTCCTTCCACCCAAATTACGTTTATAATTTTTTTAATACAAACTACCTATTTCAAAGTGATACATCGGCAAGACTCAAATCCCCACCAAACCCAATTAACCCCACAGAATACTCGGGAATGTAGACCACCGCACTATACCAGCATGGAAACCCTATAGAAACAAGTGCAGGGCAAACCCCAGAAACAAATCCACATGGTGGAGCTATAATATCAACAAGCTTTACAATAAAGGAAAACAGTTTTGACCAAATGTAAGAATGATTCCTAGAATGTTTGATCCTTCTTCACTGTAATAATCAAGTAGCTCAGGAGATTAATAAAATCCACCAAAGCCAAGTCTAAGGCTAAAATAGCTACCCATGCCAAATGCAATCACAAGGTTTTTTTAACTATGCTTATAATCTCAAATGCACAATGCAACACTGTACTGAGATGAATTTGAATGATGTTACCTACACTGCGGCTGAAGATATAGCAAACCTAATGGCCAATAAATTTAGCACAAATTTTACTCCTCCTCTCCTCTGTCTCTCCCTCAAGATATTCCTGAAAGTTGCTCGCCTCCAACTATCACTTAAGACCATCTCCTAAAAGTGCTATCAAAAGCTACACATACTGCATCAATGGGGCCTGACAATGCCCCAGGATGCATCTTAAATAGCATGAAACATGAGTTAGACACACCCCTAACAACACTGTTTAATCTAAACCTCCATACAGATTTTGTACCATGTGAATGGAGAACAGCTACAGTCATTACCCTACATCAAGGAGAACCTTCCACAGACCCAGGCACTTACAGATTCATAAGTTTGAGCAGCCTCATGTGCAAAGCCATGGAAAGACATCATGAATTGAATCAATAATGGCACAGAAAATCTCAAAACACTGTACCTGTCTCAATTTTGATTCGTCCAGAGCAGGGCATGCTTACACATCCTGGTGGACTTTTTTGAAAAGTCATCAAAGCAATTGATGGAAGCAAAATGGTACCCACCACATACCTCAACCTTTCCAAATCTTTTGACATAATCCTCTACTCAGGCATAGTAGAAAAATTAAATAACCTGAGAATAAACCCTTTTGTCTCTCTCAGATTGCTAGCTGGCTCACAGATAGGACACACAAAATCAAAACAGAGGAAGTTATGTCCATAAAGATACTAGTCACCAGTGGAGTTCCACAGGGGTATGTGCTGGGACCTCTACTGTGCTCCTGTGATGTAAAAGCCAATACCAAAGGGCTCTACTTGACTAATTGTGTGGACTATTGCAAGCTAGGAGCAGTCATTGAATCCCTAAATGACTTAGCCATCCTGTAGGAAGTTTTGTCCAAAATAAATAACCGCTGCCAAAATCATGGATTGAAATTAAATCCAAAAATGCATTATTTTATTCTTTGGAAAGTCATCTATCCCAGGGAACTACCATCTTTACAATATGCCTCTAACAGTTGACCCAGTTGTTTGGGACTTGGGAGATTACATGGACAATAACCTAACCTTCGACCAACACGTGTCCATTATCATAAGAAACTCCTTCTGTACACAAAGAAACTGTGTCTAATCTAGGGATGTCATTCTCCCACTTTACTCAGCCCTCATTAGGCTGATCATTGAGTAAAATGCCTGCTTTGGCATGGATCTTTCAACTCATATGCAACAACTGGAATGTCTACAGAGATACCTTACTAAAAGTATACACGGCCTAAATAATATGTCCTATATGGTATCCTACATACTGCTACTATCTAGCATACAAGCTATCCTCAGACCCAATACTGGTGGATTTACTACACATTTGTAAGTCAAATGACATTAGAAGTACTCAACCTAAGGATCTAAAACATCTTCTGCAATATCAACAGAATGGTGTGGAGGGACAGGCACATTTCACAGAGGATGCCACTGCTGTGGAACAAACACCCCATCCATACAAAAAAAATAAACCCTGTCCATTTTCAAGGGCAACTTAGATCTATGGATGGGAAACAGAAAATTTACCCCAGGACTGCCTCTGTGTGACTAATGGACACAGGCAGCTCCTAAATGCTTCATCCCATGCATGGGTCTCCTCAAATTATATATGGTATGATTACCCTTGCTCTCATTAGGGGTAATATGTATATATAATTATTAACAATGGGATGAGTAAAGCTAATCTATAATCAAATGGGATAGGTTATTTCAAGCACAAAAATGGAAATTGGCTAAGCTTAAAATGGCCTGCAAGAAAAACTAGCCTAGTACTTACCTATGAACCCATGAATCTATGAGTCTCAAAGAAAGTATGAGAGTGACATTGAATCAGGAGAGATCACAACAACTGATGCAACACCCCAGCCCCACGTGAAAAATGTGAAAAATGGGGTTGTTGATGATAATGATGTGACACCTGGAAATAATACCAGGAAAATAAAATGAAAAAAAAATGAATAAACAAAATTACATTCATCATAGGTGACTGGAATGCTAGCACTGGTAGACAAAGGAATAATGGGCAATTGTGGCCTTGGAGTAGGAAGTAACTGTAGCATTACTAGCAGTATGCTACCAAGATACTTTGCAGGACGTAGAGGCAGTTTCACAGATGGAAATTATTAGATGGTCAAAGGACTGACTATATACTTTGCAGACAAAGACTAAAAAACTGTAGACATTGAGCAAAAGCAAGGCATGCAGCTGTCTGTGACACAGTTGATCAGTGCCAAGGACTTATTCATTGGCATCCTTCATGGTGGCAAGTTTCAAGAAAGTTTCAGAAGAGCAAGATGATGAATGTTGTGTTGTGTCTTCTTCAATTTCTCCCTCTTCTTAAATTTGTGCAGTGTCAGACTAAATGTGTGTGCAGGCATATATATATATATATATATATATATATATATATATATATATATATATATATATATATATAGCTATAGATAGACTATCTGTATAGATTTGCTATAGATATAAATATAGATATATCATCTATATCTATATTTATATCTAATATATATATATATATATATATATATATATATATACATATTTATACATATAGATATATTCATATGTATATACACATATACATACATACATACAGAGAGAGGGAGACAGAGATACAGTTTTTATTATCTTGTTAAAAGACGTGTTCAGCGAATACGTTTTCATCGACAAGTAAACAGCGAACCCTATAATCGACAAACGGCCAAATCAGTGACTTTTTCCCAGGGGAAAAAAGTGCTTGTCCTAACAAACAAGAAACAAACATTCAAACTCTGCATAGCGGGGGGGCGTCACCCCCCACACCCCCCTAATTAAATATACCAACTCTGAGATTGCACTATATTGGAGAAAAGAGCAAATCCCAGATGATGGCCAAAAGCTTTTTTCTCCTGGGAAAAATGTCGCTGATGTAGCCATTTGGCAATTGCAGAGTTCGCTGTTTACTTGTCGATGAAGACGTGTTCACTGAACATGTCTTTTGACAAGATAATTTAATGCATATAGGTATATAGACATATATACATATTTGGAGGTCTGCTGCCATATTCTTTTGTGCAGGAGGATTGTTCCAAGCAAAAAAAGTTTTTTTATAATTTATAACCTCAGAAATATTGCTATTTTGAGGAGTTGTGTATGGTTTGGTTTGTAATAATCACATGTTGATTAAATTAAACAATTATTCATAGTAAACCAAAATTATAGCTAATAAGAAAAATATCCAGCCAATTAGATTTGTGTTTAGTATTCTGAGTGAATAAGTATCAAACTTAAAACTAGATCTGAGGGATTAGACCTTGTAGACAGAGCTCACGAAGAACTATGGCAGAGACTTGTGATACTGTTCCGGAGGTATCATAAAAAAATATTTCAAATACAAAAAAAAAAGATTAAAATGGAAAAATGGGTGTCTGATGAGGCTCTACAACTGATTGTGAAAAGAAGAAGTTCATAAGGCATTAGATATAGAGACATATATCAGTCTGAATGCAGTGGTTTATAGAAAAGCCAGAAGAGATGAGATATATTTCACTGTGTAGTGCAAATATTCAATTACAGCAAAATATTCAATTACTGATATCATGTGATGCAGTTATCCCTCCTCATAGGACCGACCATTGTCATAGCTTAAAGAAATTAAACTGGCTTGAACTATACAACTTCCTAACATATTGAAAAGTAACTACAGCACACAAACTCCTTGATTATGCAGAAAAACTACAACATTTATTGCTGCCCTACTGTCCAGCAAGGGACTTCCGCTCTAATAACAAGTTATTATTACTTAAAAATAAGAAAATGTTGAAGAGACTTGCTTTACTCCCAGTACATTGCTAAATTTTGGAATAGTATCCCCACACAAATAAAACTCTCCCACAAACTCAATCGTTTTAAACCACTGCTTAAACAACTCCCGGGATTCATGAAACAAATTTCTCCATGGGGGAGCAGTGTAGCTGCTCCTGCATGGAATATGGCCACCAAGCGATCCAGGAATACACAGTTTTGACATGCATGAGCGTCCCTACACTGTTCCTGCACGGACACCCATGTGGGATGCTAATTACCTCATTTGCTGGTGAAAACCATGCAAATGAGGTGAATTAGTGATCCAGGAAGCAGGCAGGTAACCATGCAGAAACAGTGTAAGGTGCAGAAATGTATTCGACTACTAGCCGAATACATTTCTGCAAAAATTAAGAACAGAGATATGACAGCTCCAATGAAACCATGTACTCTAATCTGTAGGCATGCCAATGGCCAAATATATGGCCACTGGCATAGAAAAGTGTTTAATTTTTATAAAAATAAAAGGGTTTTTTTGGCCGATCTCGGCTGTTTAAGCATAGGGTAGCGTCACGCAAACAGGATCGTGGGGAAAATAAGAAAATTAATGTGAAAAGTCAATTTTAAAGGAAACCTGCATTTTGCCATTATACTCAATGGCAAGCAGAATCAAAACAATGGCAAGGAGTAGTGGTTGCTAAGAGGGAAGGCTCTTGTGTAGTGCAGTAACTATGGATTAAGGCAGTGGGGTATGTTAATGAGCGGACTTATACTGAATTACAAAATTCTTCTAAGTGTCACACTGCACCTAAGCACAAAGGTGCTGTAAC
Source organism: Protopterus annectens (assembly GCF_019279795.1). Taxonomy (NCBI): domain Eukaryota; kingdom Metazoa; phylum Chordata; order Ceratodontiformes; family Protopteridae; genus Protopterus; species Protopterus annectens. Next base: position 988,803,878 of record NC_056741.1, on the reverse strand, counting down.
ACCATCATGTAGGTAGGAGAAGCAACTAACATGAAAAGTGGATGTGTCATGCTTGCTGTAAGCACGTTGAAGCTCCATTGCCCAGGTTTGTGCTTAGCTAAGCACAGCTAAGCGCGAGTGTGTCTCTGAGGATGTATAGTCTTATTCCATGATCTGAGAAGCGTGTTCATGCCCAGGGGAGGGCCATTACTTGCTGCTTACATTGGCTACCATGCTACCACATGCCAGTGAGCACATTTACTTCCCCAACACCCGTGAGGAGAGGACCAGCAATATGCATCTCTTCCACCATGTCACAGAATACCCAGAGGTACTGGGTGCCATAGACTGCACAAACATCCACATAAAAGCACCACCCAGTGAACAGGGAAGGGTCCACATAAACCACAAGGGCTTCCCCTCCATCTACTGCCAGGTCATGTGCAATGCCCAGGGCATTATCATGAATGAGTGTGCTGGCAGCCCTGCAAGCTACCAAGACTCCCACATCTGGCATTCATCACAGCTGTACCAGACATTTGCCAGTGGGTGCATCCCATACGGCCTTCTGGTGGGGGATACTGGCTATGCAATGGAGCCATGGATGATGATACCCATCATAAATGCACACATACCCACACAAGAATGCCATAATGAGGCACACGTACAAACTAGGATCATTATAGTGCATGTGTTTGGGATGCTCAAGTCACGGTTCCACTGCCTTGACATATCTGGTGGAGTCTTGCAGTACTCTCCAGCTACATGTGCACACATGTTCATAGTATGTGCTGTGTAACACAATATGATCCTGCGGAAACAGCTGCAGCAGAAATGGGACGGGGAAGGGCTACACACCCCACCACCATTGCCAAGGTCCCCACAGGCATAAAGGGACTCACAGGAGGAGGCCCTTGAGCCTATTCCAGTAGGCAGACTGAGGCATATCCAGTATGCTCACACCTTGGCAAAAAGGCAATGCATAGCACACACACTGACATTGTAGGGACCCCAGGGAATGACACCTCTCTTTGACTCACAGACACAGTAAAATGGATGACACACACATCACATTACTTGTAACTTACCATGTATAGGCAGTGTACTGTGTGCATCAAACATAGGCAGCTCTCAAGCACTGTGCTCACAACTGCTTTAAGCACAATGTAAGTCAATCTTCTTAACAATAAATGAATGGAATGGTATGTTCTGCTAGCATATCTTTGGTAATGCTGCATGCATGTAAGCGAATGGGGTAGCCTACTGGGATAGCAGCACTCAACTGACAGCTATGTGGGACAACAGGAAATGTCTGGCCAAAACTGGCCTCCACACACTATGCAATAGTACCCAAGGTGGCAAATCCCACTCCAGTATATGTATAATGACAACTAAATGGGGGGGGGCATAGGTCACAGGCATGAATGTCAGGGTGAGGGTCCCATCACCACCCCTCACATCTACACAGCAAGTCAGGTATGGAAAACTACAGAGACATGTCTGGTAAAGGCACACAAATGGCAGCAATATTGAATTAACCCCCTACAGACTCGCACAGTGAGGCCACAGCAGGACCCACAGTTGCAGTAAGGCTATGAAGGATAAGAAGGATGAAAGTCAAATGTATGCCAGTACTATCTGACCTGGGCTCTTTTCTGATATGCCTCTAGTTCCCAAGACAGGGCACAATAGTACTGTAAATGGAAACAAAATGGAAAGCAAATATCAACACAGTCTGTGCAAATGTGTACAGTTGACAGGTGTGCCCCCCATATACCCACACAAATGCATTAACATATATGTTTGCATGGAAATAGCAGCATAGCACACATTGGCAGGGCTGTACCAATACACATAAAAACATGTTGCCTGTCCACAATATACAGGGGTCAATACGCTATGTGTATGTTTGTTTAATACTGTCTGGATTTGGCCAGCACGTTCTCCTGGAAGTCATCTTGTACTGCCCTAGGTACAGTGCTTCTTTGACAGGGTCATGTGCAGATAACTGCAGTGCAAACTGTTATGCATGTCAGAGACACCCACTGCTCTATCACTGACATACCTGGAAGTCACAGTGCTATGTGGAATATACTACACATTAGTCACATCTTGAAAGATGTGTAGCAGAGGTGCCAAAACGTTTGTGAATATAAGTGCTTTGTGGCACTGTTGCAGTGGTCATTCTCAATAATCCTTTTTTCTTATGTTTGCTTTTACAAATAATGGACATGCCTGCACAGTTGAATGCACTTTGTACCCACACCCATAACTCCCAACCTCTGACAGCAAGATGTCCGGACAAGGGCAGAAATAAAAGTGGAACAAAGGCACAATGATAGGCATGTGTTCTAAATATTTCCCTTACATACTGAGAAAGTTGGTTGGGTGAGGGGTTTGCATTAGTGGGAATGGTCTGAAGGTTATATATTCTGAAACAGTAATGCCTGTATTATTTTGTAACATCACACTTCAATTATATGTAACTAACTTTCCATAAAAACAAGTTTACTTAGAAAGTATGAAACCTCTAGGCAAACACCTGGACATCCTGCCAATAAATATACAGGTCAGTGGTATGCACAAACAAAGATATGACATATCAGGTTAGAAAGATACCACACAAGCAGGAGATCCCCAGCCAGTATATCACCAGGATGCCGAACTGTTTACACAGCTGTGTGTCATTACTACACTGACTGAAGCTACACCTCACAAATGGACTTGCTGGGCAAGAATTTACCTAGCTGCCCTCATAATATTGGTCTATGCATCATACAAGTAGTATTCCTCTGGTAAAGCACTATGATGATCTAAGGATGTCTGGCACTAGGTAATGACACAATACATTGCAGTTTCAGACTACAGATATGTCAGAGAATGTCTGCTAAACAAAACATGTACCCTGAGGAAAGTCCTGTGTACTCCTGAGAGGTATGGCTGTAGCACACAAAACCCTGGACTGGAGTACACCTATCTCTGGAATGGAGTCCCATCCTAAATATAGCAGGTCACACTGGGCATGATCCTACACTTAGCCAATCATAGGACATGTTGGAACCCACATCAGAATATATGACTGCATTGTGTATATAAATGTCCATGCATATAGACAGCTATGTACAACTCAGCTGTCACCACACACACACACACACACACACACACACACACACACACACACACACACACACACACACACACACACACACGCACACACACGCAGACATGTGCACTCACACATGCACACACACGCACACACACACACACCCACACAAACGCGCACACACACGCGCACACACACACACACACACACAAACACACACACACGCACACCAGAGAGGATTACCCTCAGCTAGTTGTAGGTGGCCCATGTGTGATATAACTCCATCTGTTGCATGAGATACACACACATTTATATATGGGCAACAGATAAAATATATCAAGTATACACACACATAGATGTGGGGAACTGAGAGACAGATAGTGATACAGAGAGAGTCACAGGGGATCACAGAGTGAGTCACACACATGGATACCCTGAATCTCATACAGTGATGTCCTGCTGTGGACAGTGGCATGCCAGTTATAAACAGTTGCACATGCCAGCATAAACAATGAACCCCATTGTGTAACAGTACTGAGGTTGAGTTTATAATATCACATCACCTGCCTGTGTGTGTATGTGTCTCCATACGTCGAAGTATTAGGAGAGTCTTCCCACTCAGTACACTTCACATTGCACTATTTCACATGATCTGCTGCTTTCTTTCACCTTAGAAGTACCATTGGACACCGATCACCCCTCTAATATCTGTAGCATGTGTGATAACTGTGTAACACTATAGTACAAATAACTAGATAGGTAGGGGTTCTAATCTCAATACTGGCAACTGTGTGTATGTGACAGTTGTGTATGTGAGAGTGAAGGTGTGTGTGTGTTTGTTTGTAGGTGAAACAGTATTAGGCCATTCCCACCCACAACACTTCCCAGTGCCCCACTTTATCAGTCCTGCTGATCTCATTCCCCTTATTAGCACATTTGGCCAGTTGTCAGTCCAGTAGGCTCTGTAGCGTATGTAAAAACTGCATAACACTATAGTACAAATTGCTAGCTAGGCAGGGGTTTACAATCTCAGATCTGGAAAATGAGTGTGTGTGTATGTTTGTAAAAGAAGTATTTTGATAAGCATCCCACCCACTGCCCTACATTATCACTCCTGCTGATGTCATTCCCCTTATCAGCACCTTTGCCCAGTTGTCAGGCCAGTAAGCTCTCTAGTGTGTGTGATAACTGTGTAACAGTATAATACAAATCATTAGCTAGACAGGGGTTCCAATATCAGATCTAGCAAGTGTGTGTGTGTGTGTGTGTGTGTGTGTGTGTGTGTGTGTGTGTCTGTGTGTATGTTTGTACAAAAAAGTATTTTGATAAGTCTTCCACACACAGCCCTACTTTATCACTTCTGCAGATGTCATTCCCCTTATCAGCACCTTTGGCCAGTTGTCAGCCCAGTAAGCTTTGTAGCATGTGCAATAATTTTGTAACACTATAATACAAATAACTAAATAGGTGGGGGTTCTACTCTCAGATCTGGAAAATGTGTGTGGGTGTATAAGTGTGTGTGAAAGTGCATATATATGTAGGAAGAAGTATTTTAATAAGTTTCCCACTAACTGGCATACTTTATCAGTCATGCTGATGTCATTCCCTTTATCAGCACCTTTGGTCAGTTGTCAGTCCAGTAAGCTTTGTAACACATGTGATAACTGTGTAACACTATAGTACAAATAACTAGACAGGAATCCATTCTACTCTTGGATCTGGCAAATGTGTGTGTGGGTATATAAGTGTGTGTGTAAATGTGTATGTTTGTAGGAAGAAGCATTTTGATAAGTCACCCACCCACTGGCCTACTTTATCAGTCATACCAATGTCACTGCCCTTATAGGTTCATAGGTGTGTACTAGGCTCATGGCCCTGGAGCATTTACAAGCCTAGCCCATAGAAGTGCCCTGCCATTATGCAACCTGACGTTACTTCCTAGTGCCCCATCAAGAAGATCCATTGGAGTGATCCCTGGGGTGAACTTTATATTATGCATCCACTTATCAAGATCTCTCTGCAACAGGGTCATCTAGGTGCTTTGCTTGACATGTATGGGAAGTCTATTTCAGGGCATGTGCAGTCTCTGGGTGAGGAACCTGTCCCTCCAGCATGTTGTGTTGATTATAGTAATGAGGTAGAGGTCCCTGCAGTGTGTAGTGCAGAGAGATTGAGATGTCTTTAGATGTAGCATTTGTGAAAGAGCAAGGTCAGATATGGCTTTGCAAGTCAAACAGAGATTGCCTCTAAGTAGGTGATACGAGACAGAGATTAGCTGGAGTCTTTTGAGTCTGTCTGTGTAGCACATGTGTTTAATGCTTAAGATCCTCATTGTGAGGTACTTCTGTGGCTTCTCCAGCTGTTGCACGGGTCTAGTGTGGTTCATGCCAAATGGGCCATTATACTTTATGATTGGTCTAATGAGGGAAGAGTACACAGAGATGATGACCTCTTCCTGGATCCAAAACCCTCGGTAATGAGATGTGCCACATAGAAGGATTTCCTAACCACAGCGGCAATGTGGTCATTAAAGGAGAGGTTGCTGTCAACCTGTGTCCCCAGATTTCTAATAATGCCTACAGTGTTCAGTGGGCTCCCATTGATGTGGTACTTAGTGGGAACTGAGATTTTACCAAACGGGCTGATGATGCATTTTTTGGGGTTAAGCTTCAGGCCCTAATTTCCACACCAGTCAGTGGTCTCAGTGAGACCTTTCTGTAGGATGTCTGCATCACTTGTGGAGTTAATAATGGCTCCCAGCTTGCAGTTGTCTGTGAACTTGGTCAGCCAAAGTTCCTTTCTGTTGGCCTGGACTCCTGAGAAGTAGATGCTGAACAGGAGAGTACCCAGGACTGTTTTCTGTGGGACTCCACTTGTGACTGGGTACCAGTCTGACTTGGAGCTTGCTACTTTTACACTGTGTGTTCTATCTGTGAGACAATTTGCAACCCCCCCCCCTGGTGATATTGGGATTGATGCCTCATTTGGTGGGTTCATCCATAATTCCTGTCTGAGGAATGATATCAAGAACCTTGGCCAGATTGATGTAGACTGTATGCAGTGCCTTACTGTCATACACAGCCTTGGTGACTGACTCAAAGAAGTCGACCAGGTTGAGCAGGCATGATTTCCTATTCACAAAGCCAAACTGTGTGGGGTCCAGAGCTAGGAGATTACCTATATGCTTGTCGATCAGGTCCCTGATGATGCACTCCATAGTTGTACATATCAGACTCGTCAGGCTAATGGACTGATAATTCCCAGGTTCTGTAGTTGCCACACCTTTATGGAGAGGGATGACTGCAGCAGTGCATCATTTGGGTGGGTCAAAGCCTGAGGTGAGGCTGTGACTGAACAGGGCACACAGATGTCGTGCCAGGTATCTTTGTAGTTCATGTAGAACACAGCCAGGGATAATGTGGGGTCCCATGGAAGCTGTATTCTTGCCCGCAGACAATGCAGGTGTAACTTGGGTGGCAGTAATCCTGGATGCCTGGCATTTCCTGGCATTCTGATGGTTCCCCTGGGAGGGATGGGTAAAACTAGCACTGAATGTGTTGGCAAGAATGTTGGTAATATCTGTTGGCTCAGTATAAGAGGTAGCATTGTGCAGTAACTCAGAGCACTTTGGGGTATTGGTGTGGATGTTCTTGATATAACTATCAAAGGATTTCTTATTGTTGTCAGCTTCTGCTGCAATTCTGCCATCATAGGTGGCTTTAGATGGTTTCATGAGGGATCTCAAGTTGTTGATGCTAATAAGGGAGTTTTACCACTCTTGGAACTCTGCCTTTTTCTGCAACAGTTTCTTCCTTCTGTTGTTCAGGTTATTAATGGTAGGGGACCACCAGATTACCGTCAGTGTTTGGAGGAGAGTGTCATGGTTATGTTTGGTATGGCTAGTTCCATGCATTGATGTACATTTTTGTACAGTGCATTTGTGTATGATTCAGCAGTCATGCAAGTATTTTCCATTGACATGGTTGCTGTAAAGTTAGCCACCTCTGTTTTATGAGTCCAAAATCAGCTTTGGAGAAACTTTTCAGGGAGGTTACTTTTGTGGGAGCTGTGGGTGAGATGTGGATTTCCATGATGATTACTCTATGTTGGATCTGACCAGGTAGCAATTGACTACTGTTGTCAAGCAACAGTAACATATGCTAGTAATCAACAGAGGTCAAGGATGTTGCTTCCTCTACTGGGTGTCAGAATGAGCTAGTCAAGGGTATTGGAACTGATGAGTTCCAGGAAGCATTGGGCCAGTATATTGGTGCTTGAGTATCTTTCCCAGTTTATGGAGGGTAGGTGAACTTTCCTACTATGTGAATGTTGGGTTGGACCTTGACTGATTCCAGGGTGTTGAGGAATGCGGATTGAGAGTCTAGAGACATTGAAGGGGACCTATAGCAGGCTATGACCTGGATTGCACTATTACCCAATGTCAGTTTTACCTGAAGTATCTCAGATGCATTATGCTGAGATACTACTCTGGATGTGTGCATATCCATTATTAGTATGGAGACACCACAACCTTTGGAGCTGTGGTCCATGTTTTGGGGCTGACAGGTGTGGAATAAGTTATAGGCTGGTAGTGCAGGGGTGCTGTCTGCTGTCGTAAACCAGGTCTCTGTTACAGCACAAATGTCAATGTTCTCCATTGTGAGGAGTGCTTTGAGTGGCTGCATATCGGCATGTAGATGTCTGGTGTTGAGCAGCATAACCCTCAGTTTGCATATATGTATAGCTGTTACGGTGGTAATTTAATTTGGAACACCACCTAAAAAGGCACTATAGGGGTGGCAAGACACTTAGCCAGTATCTGGAAACCCAGGGGTGACAAATGCAGGCCATCTCTGGCAAGCCATTGCAGTCTGTCAGTCATGTCATCCCAATCAGACAGATACTGGATCCCGTGAGAGTCACACTAGACAATGTTGAAATCAATCAGTTGTTGTTTGTACTGCAGTATCATTCTGGGTGACAGTAGTATACTGCTCAGGGCTACTGTCTTATCTACCTGGCCCACATGATCTGAGAGGTCCACCATGTCTCTTTTCATATAGTCCTTGGAGGTGTGCTTCAGGTCATTCACACACACACATGGATGATGACAGAGTGATACTTGTAATTGTTGTGGAGTTACCTGACTGAGTGTGTTATGTGTTGGATTCTGCCACCTGACAGATAGCTGACTGTTACCTCCTCCATGGTCAATCTAGTGAGTGGACATCTGTGTGCCTCACTATTGAGTCATCTATGATTACTGTATCAGGCAAGGTGGTAAGCCTTTGGAGCTTAGGTTGAGGGGCACACTGTGTAGGTGAGATATGTTTCCTGTGGTTTGTGCTGTGTTGTGGTGGTCAAGTGGCTGTCTGTCTTGGTGGTCTCCACTGTTTGGGTAAATGTCAATTGAGTCTAAGGTCAGTGTGTGGTTATTGTTCGTATGTCAGAGCTGTGATAGTCGGTGTTCTGGAGGGGGTATATGTTCCATGTGGTGTGTTGCAGGTGTTAACCCATTTCCTCTTGACCAGCTAGTCCAGTCTTTGCTGGAGAGTGCATATTATCCAATTCAGTGATACAGGGGTATCTCTCACAGGTCTGAGTGTTGGGAGTTTAGAGGACAGGGTTGTCTGTGTACAAGAGGCAGGTGCAACAGTGCCTCAGAATGCCCAAGCGCACCAGCTTAATGGGAAAAAGCACAGAGAACTGCCCTTTAATCATGCTAGGAGAGGTGATCATAACTACTAAGTACTGGAGCTAATCCCGTCAGGAATGACTACTGCTAATGGCTCTCATGTGTGCTAAAATAATTGATAAAAAAACTGTTGAAGTTCAAAGTTATTAGGCTATTTGAAGTGCAGGAGAGAAAGAACTAGCAAGATCGAAGGAAAGAATTGAAGGCAAATTTTCTGGCACCTGTAGCAGTTTACCTCAGCTGTGCAGTTATCAGCAAATTTGGCCAGTTGTCAACCCGATAAGCTCTGTAGCACATGCCAGAGCTGTGTAACACTGTAGTCAAATAACTAAATAGGCAGGGGTTCTAATCTCAATACTGGCAAGTGTGTGTGTGTGTGTGTGTGTGTGTGTGTGTGTGTGTGTCTGTGGGAATCATATTCTGTGTGGGTTATACCATTTTGAGTTGTGTACCACCCTGTAAACTTCCCATCACCCTACTTTACTAGGCCTGCTGATGTCATGCACCTTAAAAGTACCTTGGGTGTAGGTGAAATTATGTAAGTTCTGTGGTGCGTCTGGTAATTGTGTAACACTATAGTAGTAATAACTAACTAGACAGGGGTTATAATGTCAATATGGGCAACTGTTTGTGTGTGTTTGTGTGAGAATCATATACTGTGTGGGTTACGCCATTTTTGAGTTGTGTACCACACTGTAAACTTCCCATCACCCTGCTTTACTAGGCCTGCTGATGTCATTCACCTTAGAAGTACCTTGGGGCTAAGTGTAATCATGTAAGCTCTGTGGAGCATTTGATAACTATGTAACACTATAATGGAAATAACTGGGTAGGTAGGTGTTCTAATCTCAATATGGGCAACTTTGTGTTTGAGTGAGAATCATATATTGTGTGGGTTATACCATTTTAAGTTGAATACCACCCGGTAAACTTTCCATCACCCTACTTTACTAGGCCTGCTGATGTCATTCACCTTAGAAGTACCTTGGGACTAAATGAAATCCCATAAGTTCCGTGGTGCATCTGGTAAATGTGAAACACTACAGTAGAAATAACTGCAAAGATAGGGGTTCTAATCTCAATACTGGCAAGTGTGTGTGTGTGTGTGTGTGTGTGTGTGTGTGTGTGTGTGTGTGTGTGTGTGTGTGTGTGTGTGTGTGTGTGTGTGTGTGTGTGTGTGTGTGTGTGTGTCTTTGGGTGAAGATCATATCCTGTTTGGCTGATACTATTTAAATTTGTGTACCATCCATGCCTGTTTACCACATCCCAATGGCATTACTTTATATAGCGTGGTAATGACATCTGCCTCACATGCAGCATGTTAAACCATTGTGCAGGCCATACCAGTCCTCTGTACAGATGTCTATGGAATATCCAGATGTTTGCAACCTATATGTACTCTGTGTCCCTTAACAATGTCCATATATGTAATATTGTTGTCAAATCAGCCGCAGTGAGTTTAGTGACACACACGCCAGCATCAGGCATCATAACCAACTGAAGCATCATGCTGATACAATGTCTGCTACACTATCACTTGTCCAGGCTTGTAGAGCAATACATGACTCCACATCCTATTTTTGGTGGGTTATCTCACCATCCATGAAGCCATTCAGAATATTACACATTGTAAGAGGTAGTGTGTTATGCCCCATGTATATAATCTATGTGGGGCATGTCATGTGTATGTAGTAGTACAGTACATCAAGGTGGAAATGTAGGTATACTAATCTGTCTACTGCCAACTGTGTTAATGTTACTGTGTGCACATCCTCTGTGTCAGTCCTTACTGTGTTTATGCAGAGGATATACCATTTGTCTCCCTGTTCCACCTGGTGAACTCAGGAATACATCCCACAAACCTGTCATACACAGTATCATGCATGTCCTCATCAACTGCATCAGGGTTGAGTGTATGGGAAAGAAATGGCAGGGTCAACAGGTGTTGACAGGTGAATCTGTTGCAGTTAATGTAATGGCTATGCTTGTGAGGGACGTGCTGACAGTACTCCAGTAACCTGTTCTGTATGTATGAGCCTGTGGTACTACACAACACTGAGCTGACATGTCTAAATGCTACCTGTCTGTGACAAGGGGTATGTATGCAAGGTCACACTGTTTGACAACAGTGTCCTTCACACACTGTTGCATGCATACACACCTGGTACATGTAAATATAAAGCTGTACCTTGTCTATGACATGGTCAGTGTATTCCCACTCTGCCATACTGTCTCTTGGGAATGTCTGCCGTGCCACAGCCTGCAGACACACAGACACCTGGAACACAAACAGAATACAGCATGTCAGACTACATTCATTCAGTGGCACTAACAGCAATAATGCATCATTGCTAATAAGGTACATACACCTGTATGAGTACCCAAAACAAATACATGCAGACAGCACTTTACATAGTATTACATAGCTACACTGTACTATATTCACCCTGTGCATCAGACCCATATTAGTATGTCCCTGCATCGATGGTATGGATGACAGAGTTGTGGCACAGGTATTATCATATGCACAGGGTGTGGTCTGGGTTTGCCAGAGGCTTAGGCTGGGCCATACGGATGACATCATGTGCATGTGTTTGGAGGGTTATCCAATAGATGGGCTGTGCAGTGGTGCTGTGTGTGTCCGGAGATGACCTGCCTGTGATACAGATGTGCTTGTGTGTGTGTGTGTGTGTGTGTGTGTGTGTGTGTGTGTGTGTGTGTGTGTGTGTGTGTGTATGCACAGTCCCGCCATGTGGCTTCCCTACATAGGGGTACATTGGACAGCTGTGGACTATACATGGCAGGGTGTCCAGTTCACCATCTTCAACCATGGACACGGGAACTGGTCCTGCCTGGGGTATCACTGGCACCACCAGGCCAAAGGCCAGATGCAGTGCCGCTTCCTGATGGTGACTGCCGTCTGCTGGATCTGTGCCCCTGACAGAACTGGACAGGATCATGTGCCCATGGCCTGCTTCAACGTGATGTAGACAGCAACTCCATTTGGTAGTGCTGGTGTCACTGCCACTATGGGAGTGTGAAGGTGCATGGCCTGGTAGACTCTCAGCTGTTGGTGTTGACCTACGTCCACATGGTCAATGCCCATCTCCCACCAGATGTTCTAGGACAGACATGCCATGGTCAAGGATTGCCAAGGTCTCACCCCACCATCTATTCATGACCTCAGTATTTTGACCTGTGGCCTCAAAAAGGTCATGTATGTTGCCACCTAAATCAGGAACAGTTGTATCCACCACCCTGAGTATTTGTCTAGTGTGGCATTAACTATGTGCCTGTGCATCCATGACAGCCCGAAACATGCGTCTGGTGACTCCTGCTGTGACACTTGTGACAGCAACTTGATGAGCAGCGGTCCTCCTGCAAGCACCCCTGTCCATCCGCCTGTGTGAGACCTTGCCTGCACTCTGGCTATGGCTAGTGTCTACACTCAGACCCGCCATAGTCACCACACTACCCTGTTTAAAGCCACCACCTTCCAACTGTCCATCATCTGTGGCCACTGGTGAAGGGGTATGAGTGGGCATTGTCACTGTGTGTGAAGATGGTGTGGACAAGAGTGGGATGCCAACCAATGTCACATATTCAGCCCCTGACAACCCCACCTGACTATTCCTATCATAATTTTCAGAGTCTGCAGAGATAATGACATCAGTTTCCAAGTGGGAGGGACCCCAAACCCCATTGCCATTTGTAAGGGGAAGACAACATATCTACATTAATAGCTGCACTTTAAGGTTGGCTGGTATACACACGCACAGACACACACACACCCACACACACACACACACACACACACACACACACACACACACACACACACACACACACACACACACTTACAGGTGAGGTGACACAAATCTGTTACACAGATGACACATTACCAAAATGGTGACATGCATGACACATGGCCCTCAATATCATACATTGCAGCCAGTTTTACTACATGTAACTAACAATATAGAGCTCTGGGATATGTGATTAGTGTTGGTAGGTGATGGCCCTTCCCCAGCACAGACTGCACCCATGTACACATCATTGCTGTTCATGTGTATAGCACAGTGGCAAGTAGTACAGAACATACCTCACAAATGTACAGATCCTTGCAGGATGTGTAGATGTCTGGCTCATATGTTTGCTCTGTTTTTCAAAACCCCTGTGTTTCTATGATACATAACTGGGATGATCTGAGGAGTGACATCACTGATTAATGACATACATTTGAGTGTCAGACCTCCAAACCAGCAGTAAATGTATGGTTACATCACCAACCATCTAAGCTTACAGTGGATATGATAAGTGTACACAACCCTGTTAACATGCCATGTTCTTGTAATATATAAGATGAGACCACAATAATGCATTCAAATATGTTACCCACCTTTCATGTGACATATGACCTGTGCAATCCAATCGATAAGCAAACAAATGTGTTACATGTAAAATATAATGACTGCAATATGTACAATATGGTGGTTGCATAAGTGTGCACATCCTTAAAATGACACTTTGTTGAAGCACCTTGTAAGTCACTTACAGCATTCACTCTTTTTGTGAAGGTGTCTATCAGCATGGCACATCTTGACTTGGCATTATTTGGCCACTCTTCCATGCAAAAGTCACCCAACTCTGTCAGATTGCAAGGGCAGCTCATGTTCACAGCCCTCATCAGGTCACACTGGGGTTTTTCTATATGGTGTAGGTCAGTGGTTCAGTGGAGCTATTCTTAGGTAGCTTTGGATGTATGTTTCGGGTCTTTGTCATGTTGAAGGCTGACACACCTCCCCATCCTCAGCGTTCTTGCAGATGCTTGATGGATTTGGGCCAAAAGTGGGTGTTATTTGGAACTATTCAGAATTCCCACCACCGTGACTACAAGCCTAGTTCTGGCTTTGGAATAGCATCCCCACAGCAGGCCACTGCCACCAGTGTGATTCACCATGGGGATGTTGGTCTTCAGGTTAAGAGAGGTGTTGCTTGTGCACCACATATACCTCTTGGTATTGTGGCTGTGAGGTCGAGCCATAGTCTCATTACACCATAACACATTTTCACACATGCCCTTGGGAGACTTGATGTGCTGTATTGCAAACTGTAACCACCTCTGGATGTGTTTTGCTGTGGGGAAATGTTTCCATCTTCTGACCTTACCCCATAGACCAGATGTATGCAGAATATGGGAACGTGTTCTCACATGTAGTACACAACACCAGTACTTGCAAGAGATTCCTGCATCTCCTTCAGTGTTGCTGTATGTCTCCTGGCAGCCTCCCTGACCAGATTCTGACATGTCTTGTCATAATTTTTGGAGGGACGTCAGGTTCTTTTCAACAGCACTGTTGTTCCATATTGAATCCACCTTTTGACAACTGTCTCCACTGTGTTCCATGGTGTATGCAATGATGTGGTAATGTTGTTGTACCCTACTCTTGACTGATACCTTTCAAATATGAGATCCCTTTGCTGCTTTGTAAGCTGTCTGCAAGCCATGGCTGTTGCTTTTGAAGGCAACTGAGCAAATGCCATGAATATCCTACTTGGACAGCAGAATGTTATTTGGTATTACTCAGAGTGCCTTTACTATAATGCAGGTGTGTACCCAAGCAGACTGAATGCTGTCAGTAAATCACAATCTGCTGCAATAAAATACTATTTGAAGGGTGTGCACACATATGCGACTAGCTTATTGTAAAGTTTGTATAATCCATATTTTGTGCCCAACAAATTGATTGGTTTTACAAGTGAATCATTCATGTCATAGGTCACATTACAGGTTGGAAAAGATGTGGACTGACATATTGTGGTCTCAATTTGTACATATAGATATATATATATATATATATATATATATATATATATATATATATCTATATATATCAGAAATACCTGGCATCTTAACAGGGGTGTGTACACTGTTTATATACACTGTATGAGAGTAATGTTTCAGGATGTGAGGTATGCTACAGGGATGTTACATTCTCTTCAGATACCCCCCTGTGGTGACCACTGTGATGCAATGCAGTTAACCCCCACAGCAAGTGAACATGCACATAAAGCACTATGGCTATGAGTGACAGTTGTGTGCATGGTAAATTGCATGCCCTTCACATGCCTGGGGTATTGGCATACCACAACAAAACAATTCCATACTCACCAGCTTCAGGCTGCCAGACCCACATGCAGACCAGAGGGACCTAGGTAGTTGTGGGAGAGAAGTATTGTCAGCAGACTAAAATGTGGCATTGGTACAGGATGGATGCAGAATGTCTGCACATTTACAGTACAACCCCCAGTACTACACAATTTGCTGTCTTTCACCATAGATGTGCACGTCTGTGCATTAGAAAACCCCATCCACAACTACAATCTGACCTGACACATGCATGTAGATACTCTACAAATGCAATTATGTCTTATACACTAGTCTAGTAATCTCCACTGGGGCCTTACCTGTACACTCCTCATCCATTGTCTGGGTGCCACCCACCTCCAGCATGTGTCTATACCCTGATTTTGTACTGGGATGGGTGCCCCAAGGTTGCAGAGGAGCTCATCATTGGGTGTCAGTGGATGTTGCATGCCTTGGCCCCCACCCATGGCTGTGTGGTCCCTAGCCACTGCAGCAGCCCTTTGCCAGGCATGGCATATGAGGTCATTTGCCCGACACTGGACCTGCTTGTATGTATGTGTGTGCAGGCCAACATTGTTTACCCTGTGGACAAGGTCATCCCACAGGCCGGTCCTCTCCCGCAGATGATGCTGGTTCTGGCCAACCATTATGGCATGGACCTGCATGGTTTCTATGATTATATTTGCCTCAGCCCCTGAGAATGTTGACCTTTGCTGATGTGACATGGCACCTGGAAGACATAAAAAGGGAAACACATCACAGGACCTAATACATTTGGCAACAGTATATACAGAACCTGCACAGCTACATTGAATACCAGTATCCACCACTCACAACCACACCATACCCCTGTAATCTATCAGCACTGTATCTGCTTGCATTGTACTGCTGGTCCTGATGTGTCATATTCCCCCCAATGAGGCCTAGTTAATTCCATAATCCTCTACACCTCATTCATGTCTGTGTAGAGAGATGACATTGACCATCTTCCATGCAGATGGGGCTTGGATGGTGCCAAGGCTTGGTGTGATTACAGTGGGTAATGGAATTGGGAGCACATGCCTGAGTCCATGTAGGATGCAGACATGGATGTTATCAGGTACCATTGATACTTACGTTTGTTGCCTTTCAGTAGACAGTATGTACCTGCTCACTGGTGATGAGAGGAGAGTTGTGGGTACTGTGCATATCCACCTATAGTGATGCTGAGCCAGGTGGTGATGTTTGCCCTAAAGCTATCTGCAGCAGGTTGGCTATAGCTATGTTGTGTATGTATGTGGTCTGATTGACCACCATTACAGTGTGGGTTGGTTTGTTGCCTCTGAGATTGCAGACATATGTGAAGATGGCCTTGTGATTGGCCTTGGTGGATGTATCCAATTTGTACTCATAGTTAGCCTTACAGTACTCCACCTGTGGCCTTATATGCTTGATCAGACAAAGGATGACTTGATGCCAAGTTGGTGCCTGCTTCTAATTTGCCCTGTACAGTGAATATAAGGACCAAGTCTGTGGTTTGTGTATTGCTACAGTCCAGCAAAGGGGATTACTCTACTTTGGTGGAGGCAGGTTTTACAAGTAAGGTATTGCTGAGTGTAGTAGGCATGGACACACAGTCATAACACAGTTGGACACCTCTCCAATTTCAAACAGATAATCATGCTTATTTTAGTACTCATGACTGTGTTAGGGCAATGCAACAACCAGTAGCTGTAGAAATGTCACTCTCTTGGATGCACAGTAACTTAGATTACACACGTACAACATGTACAGCTCATTTAACTGACTTTTTGCATCCCATGCCTGCTGTTATGAGGCAGCCAGATACACCTACTCATACTGACATGTGCACAGGTAATACCTGATATACATTTCTGTTCTATGTCAGTATGGCACATTGTATTCACACTCTTGCTGGCCAGTCAACACTCTCAACCTATTAGAGCAGGAAATCTGTAGGACGCCACACATACATGGAGAGACAATGGGACAAAATTAGTGACACTGTCTTAATATTGCTGTAACACACTTGAGTCATTCAATAGCACAGTAGCCTTTGCATTGACAGACATACCCTGAAGGATGTCCAACACTCATATGGCAGGAAGAGAGAAGAAAGGCTAGGAGTGTGGCAGTGAGGGTAAGAACTTTTTATGTTGGCAGTATGACTGGTATAGGGACACAGCTAGATATGATGGCCAGAGGAAGGTGGATATATTATGTGTGCAAGAGACAAGATGGAAGGGGAGTACAGCTCGGTGTATCGGAGGAAGGCCACAATTGTGCTATCAGGGTGTGGATGGGATGGTAAAGTGGGTAGGATTTATACTGAAGGAACAGCATTCCAAGGGTGTTTTTGGAGGATGACATGAGTGTCTGACTGAGTGATGTTTATGAATTTGGAAATTGATGGAGTAATGATGAATGTTGTTAGTGTATATGCTACGCAAGTAGCTTGTGGGATGGATGAGAAAGAGAAATGTAAAGTCAATTGGATGATGTGGTGATGACTGTACCTAAGGCTGAGAGAGTGGTGATTGCAGTAGATTTCAGTGGCCATGTTGGTGAAGGGAACAGAGGGGATGAGGAAGGGATGGGTATGTATGGTGGTAAGCAAAGGAATGCAGATGGTGAGATGGTAGTGGATTTTCAAAAACGATGGACATGGTTGTGGTGAATACATGCTATAACAAGAGGGAGGACCATAGGGTGACATACAAGGCAGGAAGGAGATGCACACAGGTGGAATATATCCAATGTAGGAGGGCCAGTTTGAAGGAGATTGGAGACTGTAAGGTGGTGACAGGGGAAAGTGTAGTTAGGCATCGTCTGTAAGATGATGTTGATGATCAAGAAGAGGAGTGTGAGAGCAGCACCAAGGATTAAATGGTGGGAACTGGAAAAAGGTGATTGTGAGGTGGAGTTCGGGGAATAATTAAGACAGGCACTGGGTGGCAGTGACGATTTACCAAATATCTGGGTAAGTACAGCAGATCTGGTAAGGGAGATGGATAGGAAGGTGCTTGATGTGACATGTGGATGGAGGAAGGAGTACAAGGACTCCCGGTGGTGGACTGAGGAAGTACAGGACAGTATACAGAGAAAGAGGTTGGGGATGAAGGACTGGGATTGTCATAGAGATGATGAAAGTAGACAGGAGTATAAGAAGATGAGGTGCATGGCAAATACAGAGGCGGCAAAAGCTATGGATGAGGCATATGAAGACATGTATGACAGGTTGGACACTAAAGAGGGATGACAGGACTTGTACCAGTTGGCTAGACAGGGGGACTGAACTAGGAAAAATGTGCAGCAGATAAGGGTGATAAAGGATAATGTGGGAAATGTACTCACAAGTGAGGAGAGTGTGTTGAGCAGATGGACAGAGTACTTTCAGAGGCTGATGAATAAAGAGAATAACAGAGAGAGGGTTGGATGATGTGGGTATAGTGAATCAGGAAGTGCAATGGCTTACCAAGGAGGAAGTAAAGATAGCTATGAAGAGGATGATACTGTAAAGCCTGTTGGTCAACATGGCATACCTGTGGTAGAATGGAGGTGTTTAGGGGAAATGGCAGTGGTGATTTTCACAAGATTGTTTAATGATATCTTGGAAAGTGAGAGGTTGCTTGTGGAGTGTAGAAAAAGTATTTGTGTACCATTTTAAGAATAAGGTTGATGTGCAGAGCTGTAGTAATTACAGAGGGATAACATTAATCAGTCACGGCATGAAGTCATGGGAAAGAGTAGTGGAAATTAGGTTAAGCAGGGTGGTGGTGAGTAGTGGCCAGCAGTATGTTTTCATGCCAGGTAAGAGCACTACAGATGTGATGTTTGCACTGAGAGGTTGATTGAGTAGTACAGAGAAGGTCAGGAGTTGCTTTGTGTCTTTCTGGGCACAGAGAACGCATATGACAGGGTTCCCAGAGAGGAGTTGTGGTATTGTATGAGGAAGTCATGAGTGGCAGAGATATGTACAGGATATGTACAAGGGTGGTGTGACAGTGGTGAAGTCTGCGGCAGGAGTGACAGATGCATTTAAGGTGGAGGTGGGATGATATCAGGGATCAGCTATGAGCCCATTCTTATTTGCAATGATGATGGACAGGTTGACAGACAAGATCATATAGTAGCCCCGTTAACTATGATGTTTGCAGATGACACTGAGATCTGTACTGAGAGTAGGGTACAGTTTTAGGAGACCCTGTAGAGGTGGAGATATGCTCTAGAGAGGAGAGGAGCAAAGATCAGCTAGACTAAGATAGAATATATGTGTGTGAATGAGAGGGAGTTAGTGGAATGTTGAGGATGCAGGGAGTAGAGTTGGCAAAGGTGGATGAGTATAAATGATTGGGATCAACATTTCAGAGTAATGACAACAGTGGAGGACAGGTGAAAAAGAGAGTACAGGCAAGATGGAGAGAGTGGAGAAGAGTGTCAGTACTGATTTGTGACAGACGAGTACCAGTGAAAGTGAAAGGGAAGGTCTACAACAGGGTAGTGAGACCAGCTATGTTATATGGGTTGGAGACAGTGTCATTGGCAAAAAGGCAGGAGTCAGAGTTGGACATTACAGAGCTGAAGATGTTAGGATTTGCACTTGTGATAAGGGCAGACAGGATTAGCAATGTGTATATCACAGGGTCAGCCCATGTTGAATGGTTTTGAGACAAAGCCAGAGAGGCAAGATTACATCATTTTGGACATGTGCTGCAGAGGGATGCTCGGTATATTGGGAAAAGGATGGTAAGGATGAAGCTGCCAGGTAAGAGGAAAACAGGAAGACCTCAGATAAGGCTCCTGGATGTGGGGAGAGAGGACATGCAGGTGGTTGGTGTGACAGAGCAGGATGCAAAGGACAGGCAGAAATAACAACAGATGATCAACTGTGTCAACCACTAAGGGTACAGCCAGAAGAAAAAAAAAGGAGATGTTGTAATGCCAGACTTCACAGATTTGCCATTGATTTTCCAGACATAATACAACTGTATGAGTAAATTACTACAAATATGAGGTACACATATGTGCATAACACTGGACAGTTTAATGGTATGAGCGCAATATATCACATGCAGTTCAACACACACATGTGCAACAGTAGTTTACTATGCAAATACAATGTATACTTGTCTCAGATTTCTGAGACAACCAAGTATATCATAGTTCTATTCACAAGTAAGATATGGATATGTATAACATCCCAGTAGCTGGCCTAGCATTGTCACAGTCAGTATTGTTCAACACATATTGCAGTAGTAGTCATATGTAAGCCATCCTTTCCTGGTGTGACTCAGGGGTCTGACCTATAATCTATGTCACTGCAGACAGACCCAGATGCTACGGCCATATGTTCTGATGAGCAATATATCAGTACAGCAAATCTTTTTGAGACATATATGTTACAGTTCCTATTTCCCATTCTTACATACCCCATGCTTACTTGTTTGACATACCTGTTTTGTTTTATTCAAGTGAAGGTGGTTATGTCCTGCTTGTTTTTTTTTTTTTTTTTTTTTCAGTGCTTCTCTCTCTCAAGGATGTAGGATGTACATCTGTTTTGCATAGGTAGCAGCTTGCTTTTTGGAGGTAATGCTCATGAGCAGCTGATGGCCTGTGCACCAGTTGGTGTCCCCCACTTGATAATTGCATGAGGGGCAGCTGTGCTGTTATTCATATAGCCAATGGCATGGCAACACACTCCTATCACTGAGTACATCATGTGAGCATTGGCCCTTTTCCTTGCCAGTGAGGAAGACTTCATGGAGGTGTGTGAACAACAGCATCATAGAGGGTATTCAGAAATACCTCTTACAACCAGAACTGTGGAGACGGGCCAACAGAATGGGGGAGAATGTTCCAGACATAGGGACAGAATGTAAGTATTGCTGTTATACATTTGTATTAATGCTAGTCTAACAGGGTTTGTGTGGACATAGAGTTCCTGGCTGATTTTAACTCTGACAGTGTTATGTGTTTGACATAACTCTCACCTGTAGGGATATCCACAGAATGGCCAGGATTTGTACTCCGATGTTTGGTGTGTTCCTCAGACATTCTTTTTCTTTGAAAAATCAGTAGTATACTCTGGGGACTGCAGTCAGCAACTGCTAACATCCATTTGTGTTTCTGATCTTATATCCCTCAGAAAAGATATGTTACAACTAACCGTGCTACAACAGCAACATTCTCAGTTTATAACAGCAACATTTCAAATATGACTCTGTTTTTGGGGTTTTGTCCCACAATTATGTCAGGCTTTGTCCACATGTCATGCAGTAAGAGTTTGATAGGTATGGTATATGATTATTTACTGCCTACATTCCTGACATTATCCCAGTGATGTATCAGACTGCCAGACATGTTATGTGGGAGAGGCCTTATATATGAGGGGAAAGCCTGGACATTCTGTGGGACTCTGTACAGTTGAGAGGTCTGTGTATTTCTGGCAATTGTTGACAGACTTTCAGTATTGTGTAGCAGTGCATTGTGTCAATGTTATTTGGCCTGTCTAGGGAGGGGCATGGATGTATGTGTTATGGCTCATTTCCTACCTGCCTGTGCATGCTGCTCCTGTTTCTGGTAGTCTATCAGCTGTATATGTTTGTAGGGGCAGACTGAGACATGTCCCATACCACAGTCAGGGATCATAGTACACTGTGAATTGGGCCAGTATATGTGGGGGCAGTGTGTGAGTGGCAAACATGTTGAGATGTTTCTGTTCACACAGTCCTTATACTGTACTGTTCCTTTGGCTTACTAGTATGTCACTGTGACTGTGGTTGAATTGGGTGTGGGTATGCATTTTCAAACTGGTGTCTGGTTTTCAGTGCTGTGACATCCCTGTAGTGCCTGATACATTTGCCAATACATGTGTAATCCCCCTAGCAGATTTGGGTTAGTGTTGTTGCAGACTGATTGTAGTTTGGACAGTGCTTGGTGACATGCTGAGCAGTTGAGTGTAGATTCCCTAATGTGATGTTATGTCCAGATATTTGTAGGATGTAGTGTTGCCTGGCCCCCATAAGTGTTGTGTATTTCTGACACATCAGTGGGCTGATGTGAGGATTACAGTCACTAACTAGTGGGAAGTAACTGAGTATTGGACTTGTGCTATTTCAGTCAGTATATATTAGGACAGACATGCGGGTGTTACTGCAGCAACTGTGTCAGCTTATCTACTCCAGTATTTCAGATATGTCCCTTTTTCCATGGCTTTCTCTCTCCACTTTGTCAGGCCTGGCCCAAGTTTGTTGCACTAAGGGGTTCTGAGCCTACCTCAGGACTCTCTGGATTGTTGCAGTATGTCCAGGTTTATTGCTCATATTTCAGTCTGATTGAGATCACTAACTAAATCAAAAGCAACTGAGTCCTGGAATTGTGATACTTCAGTCAATATATGTTAGGACAGACAATGTTACTACATCAACTTTTACAGCTTATCTACTGACGTATTTTGGATATGTCCCTATGTTCATGCCTTTGCCCCCCCCACTTTGTCAGACTTGGTCTGGATTCATTGCACTTAGGGGTTCTGAGCATACCTCTCCACTGCCAGGATTTTCGCAGACTGTCTGGAGGCTTGGCTCATATTTTTGCTCAGTTCACCAATTTATTTGTATTTGTCTGGTAAATCACAGTGATGATCCAAAGATTTATGTCAGTAAATAATGACATAACATTTCAGTTTCCATTCTCATATCCTTCTGTAATTGTCTGCTGAAATGCACACTGTTGTTGCAGCAAGTGTCTTCATTTGTAACAGCAATATCTGAAATATGTCCCTATATGTGGCCCATCCCACCCCCACCCCCCTTTTACAGCCTTTGTACAGGTTTTGTGCACTAACAGGTTGAGAGAGACGTTTCTGAGGTATAACCGCTCTGCATGAGATATATGTATATATATATATATATATATATATATATATATATATATATATATATATATATATATATATGTATATCTATATTATGACTTTACTTTTTCATATATATGTTTTACCATATATATATATATATATATATATATATATATATATATATATATATATGCATCTGGAGCATTTCTCCTCGGGCCTCTGCTGAAAACAGGCTCTGTGAAACCTAGTCGGACTTTCCCAGTCAACAAATGTTAAATAAAATGTGTGTGTGAGTGTGTGTGTGTGTGTGTGTGTGTGTGTGTGTGTGTGTGTGTGTGTGTGTGTGTGTGTGTGTGTGTGTGTGTGTGTGTGTGTTTGTGTGTATGTTTATATACAACACATGTATGGTTCCACAAAGCTTTTGCCCTAATGTTGTATGCCTCTCTTGCATGATATGTTTGAAAAAGCAACAATAATTTTTACAGCTCAGAGGGTATATGGTACATTCATCTGACTATAGTGTTCAGGATCATGAGTTTGAAACTTGGGACTGCTGTCCTTTTTCATTAATGTGAAATGACCAGAATGCATGATATGTTTGTTAAAGCATTACAGCTTCTCACAGCTCAGACGGTGTGGTGAGATTTTGCTGTGATTGTAGAGGACAGCATTCCAGATTCGAGACTTGGCAGGGCTAACTATTTTGTTGCTGGACAGAACAATGTCTGATGGATACAGAGTGATTAAGGCACATTTAATCATATTATATTTATAATTTTATATTATAAAATAATATTTATATACACATTATAATTTTACATTTATTTTCCATGACGTCCCCCTATGTGCTTTCATTAAATTATATTCTTGTGTGACTATACTGTATGGGGCACTTGTGTTTATATGGTGGGGGGGGGGTTCACATCTTTTCTACATTGATATCTCACTTTTGGAACTGCTATACTACCCTGGTTGACAAAAAAAGTTGATACATAATTTAAGTTTATTAAAATAATTTTAACACTATTTTCACATGGAAAACAAGTTGTTTGTCTTGGGACGCAAACCAGGAACACCTGCATGTAAAGCTGCAATTCTAAACACTACACTATCTTGGCTTGGAAAAATGACCTATCTAGTTGCATTTAGCTCCTATGGAATGTTTAAGCTATACTAAGCAGACGGCCATAACGTGCACACCTACTTAGCTACACTTAAACATTCCTTAGGCTATTAACAAAAAGTATAAATTATTATTATATTTTTAGGGTATATGGGTGTGTATTGTGCTGTTCTGACAACTACTTGGGACTGCAATTGTAAAATACTGGCGTTGCATTGGCTTTCAGGCTTCTAAATACTCCTGCTAATACATATCCTGTTATCTATCAACTTTCTAATTGTGTCAGGGCAATTTTTCAGGGGTGTGTCCCTAATGTAGTATTTATTCCCTCCATCATTTGTGCCTTTGTTAACATGCACTGCTGTGAGGGAATACTGGCATACATTTGTTTTCAGACTTCTACCCTTATGTGATTCATGCTGATGTATGACCTGTTCTCTATAAACTATCTATGTTTGTGGGGCTATACATCTGCTTTTTCACTTTTGGGGGATTCATTCCCCATTATGTGTGCATTTGCACACATTTCCTGCTTTAGCAGGTTGCAAAAGTGTCATATGACACTTTAGCAATGCAAGGGGTGTGTCACAGTACCTGTCACACACCCCCTGCATTGCTTTCTGGTTGCCAAGTTTTATTTCAATGTCTGCGGACACTGAAATGATCATTTTTTTCATTTTACTGTTTGCAGACACTGAAATACTGGCATAATATTAGAACAATGCTCTAATATTATGCCAGTTTGGCTTTGAAAGTGCCATACAGCACTTTCTGAGTGCAGGGAGCATGTTTAGTGTCCATGCACTACTTGGACATACCCCCTGCACTCCTTCAATGTTTGTGTCCGTGTAGATTAAACAGCAGTGCGCCTTCATGAATATGCAAGGTGCTCGGCTGTTCTAAATGGACATGAACCACTCCGTGCAAGAATAGTCTTATTCTTGCACGGAGTTTCTTGAATCTGGGTGAACATGTTAACCAATCCTGGTCCTGTACATGCTCATCACCAGGTTAAGACTTTGCGTTCACTGTACAAAACTTTTCAAATGTTCTGCTTAACAGAATACTCTCAACATCTTATTGAAATGACGCAACAATTTTTATACATAACTGCTATCTGTACAGAGAGGTATGTGATTCACATGCAATCCCAAATAAAACCAAGACCCAATCCTCCAAAGGCAGACGTCCTGTCTGGTGGACCCCAGCCATAAACAAACTATACAATAGAAGGAGGAAGCTACTACATGATAGAGCAAAATCCCAAAAAGGGAAGGCATCTCTGATCAGTATTAGCAAAAAACTACGGGCACTCATAAAATCGTCTAAGGCCAGCTTCGAGAGAAAAATTGCACAGGACACTAAGGATAATCACAAGGCTTTCTTTAGTTATGTTAGGAACCTTGGTGGGAATTCCCAGATATGCTCAGAATTAGTCCAAAATGACAAAAAATACACCGAGCCCACAGACATTGCCAACATCCTAGCTGACAGGTTCAGTGCAAACTTCTCCCCCCCTCCCCACCAAAAGGGCAAATATCTATCCCAACAGAGTGCTGCCCCCCTGACATCTCAGATGCTCAGGTAAGAGCCGCCTCTCCAAAGCAAAAAACACAGCATCAATGGGACCAGATGGTGTCCCAGGCTGCGTCCTACATGAACTCCAAGAAGAGCTAAACCCAAACATAAAACTACTGTTCAATCTTAGCCTTACTACAGGATATGTACCCAAAGAGTGGCGTACAGCAACAGTGGTCCCTCTCCACAAAGGTGGTGCCTCAAC
Organism: Protopterus annectens; assembly: GCF_019279795.1. Classification (NCBI taxonomy): domain Eukaryota; kingdom Metazoa; phylum Chordata; order Ceratodontiformes; family Protopteridae; genus Protopterus; species Protopterus annectens. Next base: position 988,778,189 of record NC_056741.1, on the reverse strand, counting down.
GGATCCTGGAAACTATCGCCCCATAAGCCTGACTAGCTTGCTCTGCAAAGCTATGGAAAGGATCATCATGGACCTCATAAATAAAGATATTGGGGACCTACAGACACTGGATCCTACCCAGTTTGGCTTTGTTAAGGGCAGATCCTGCCTCTTAAACCTGGTTGATTTCTTTGAAACAGTCACCAAGGCCATTGATGAGGGAAGGTGGTCCACACAGCCTACCTGGACCTCGCAAAAGCCTTCAATACAATACCCCACTCGGGCATTATAGATAAGCTCACCAGCTTAAATATAAACCCCTATGTCACTAGATGGGTTGCAAACTGGCTCAAGGACAGAACCCACATGGTTAGAATTGCTGGAGCCATGTCAGACTCCAAACCAGTTACAAGTGGCGTCCCACAAGGCTCAGTCCTGGGACCTCTCTTGTTCGGTATATATTTCTCGGTAGTACAGGCCAACATGGAAGGACTGTGGCTGACCAAGTTCGCAGATGACTGCAAACTGGGCGCCATAATCAACTCTCCAGCTGACACAAGCATCCTCCAAAAGGGCCTCATAGAATCAGACAACTGGTGCCAGAGCCATGGCCTCAAGCTAAACGCCAAAAAGTGTATAGTCATCCCCTTTGGCAAAAACAAAGTGCCCACAAATTACCACATAGGTGGTAATCCATTAAGTACAGAAGAAGTCATTAGGGACCTGGGGACCCAAGTTGATAGCAATCTCTCATTTGACAACCACGTGGCCAAAGTGGTTAGAAAAACATTTTATATAGCCCACCTAATCATGAAGGAATTCACATCTAGATCAGGGGAGGTCATCGTACCTCTTTACTCATCCCTCATCAGGCCCATAATTGAGTACAATGCCCTTTTGGGATGTATCTTACCAGACACCTGCAGCAACTGGAAAGACCCCAAAAGTACCTCACCAAGAGGATCAAAGGGCTCAAACAGATGCCATATGCTGCCCGGTTAAAGAAACTCCAGCTCTACTCAGTGGCATACCGCCTGCTCAGAGGCGATCTGTGCCTGACGTATAAAGCCATGTCCAACCCAGAATTAATGGACATGCTGCACCTCAGAAAATCCAAATCCCATCGAGCTACGCTCGAGAGACTTGAACCTCAGCACTGAAATAAATAGAACATGCTGGAGGGACAGATTCATAACCCAGAGGCTCCCTTCACTCTGGAATAAAATCCCAGTCCAGGTTAGGCAGAGTCCCACATTGACTCTCTTCAAGAGGAATCTTGATGAGTGGATGGGAGATCGTAGGTTTACCCCGGCTATCACTTCTGTGTCACTGTTAGACAGAGGCACAGTATACTTACCTCAAAAAAAGGCATAGCAAAATTAATTTAAAATGGGTGGCGATAGCCAAACACACTCTGGCTAGGCTTATAAATGCCCTAGGGCAGATAGCCTAGTATGAACCTATGAACCTATGAACCTAATCCACTAAGTTGTATGTGGGCTTACTCTTTAGTAACTACCACCTCTGTAAAATCTTAGACTGTATTAGTATAACTACTGTTTGTGTATAAATGTCAATAGAAATGTAACTATTCTGTGTTTAACTTGAACTTAGTATAATGTAGTGTAAGTGAATGGAGCTTTTCTTCCTGGGCCTCTGCTGAAAATTTAGACTTTCCCGGTAAACAAAGACAAATAAATAAATAATTAAAGGGAAATTAAAACTTTTCTGAATTTACAGAATATGCTTCAAAAAATTGGATAAGCTGTATAGACAGTTTTCTGAACTACTCTGGGCAATATGGTCAAAAGATATGGAATTATTAATAAGAGTACCTAGATCCCTTACAACAGTGCCTGATTGGAGAGGTATGTGATTCACATGGTATGAGAGAATGTTTTTTTTTTTTTTACTAAAATAAACTATATTGCATTTTTCACATTTAATGTGAGACCATTTTCCTTTCACCAACAATCAACATGGCCTAGTTCATTCATGTTGGATGGTTGTGAGTCACTGGAAGATTGAATAATTGTGCCTGATTTAAAACTGTGTGCAAATGTATATAACAATATGACAGAAGTGCTGGCATGAAGGTCTGAAAATAGATGCAAAACAGGAGAGGGTCCAAGTCTGTAGACTCTGGAATAGATTAGAGCAACATTACTGCATTCCAAATTAGAATTTACTAGATCAGAATGTCCAGCAGATGGAGTCTGCTTAAAAAAATACACAATAGGGCAGCAAAGGTTTTACCAGAATTTGAAAGCCTTTGTAAGAGAGGAGCTGGATGGCCAGTTATCTCATCCCAAGCTGGCACATTCTGGATCTTCCTAGAATGACAACAGTTACATGAACAATTAATTAAAGCCACTTATCCTGCCTTTGAATCTGAGCATCATGCTAGAGATGGCAAAATACCACATAAGACCATTGTCTTTCCTGTCTCAAACATATGCATAACAAGCTCAGTCCTTTCCTTCTGCATACCCTTCTGGACAGAGAACCTCATATCCCACTGGGTAGAGCACCTAGGATCATACATGTGGACCACTATCGGGTCATAATAGCTTTTCTCGGAATGGAGGGATCTTTGAGCCCTTATTATGACCCAAATCCTGGCTCCATTAAAACACCTGTCACCCCATTATTTTCCAGCCTGGTGAAGATGATATCTCTATGCCTGGAAACAGAGTCATTACTAAAACATTCCTGTGGGTAGATGCAATTTCAGTGCGCCTTAAGATCTTCAAGTCTGTACGCTTGTGACTCTTACAGGTATGTTTAATATGAGTGTGTATGGTAAAGTCAGGTACATTGCTCTGTGAACTAATGACTAAGGTTTTTTAGTCCTTTGCTTGGGGGTCTTAGGCAGTATTCTCTTAACAACCTCAGCATAAGTGGGTTTAGAGGGGATGATCTGTGCTATGCTGTGTGTGTATGTGTGTGTGTGTTGCTTTCGTAAATTGCTCTGAGCTGAGAAGGTAGCCTCCAAGTTAAATAGAAACTTACACCTTTCACATACTGAATCTTTATCAGGTAGCAATAAAGAGTTTTGGGTAAGCATGAAGCAGCCAGTACAATGACTCAAAATACATTGCGTTATCAAGTAGTTTACAAAAGAAGCAAAAGCTGATTGCGATTCCATATTGGCCTGTGTCGATTAAAGAGGAGAAAACAGGGTATCTGTGTTATAAGGCAGATGGTGATAACTGAGTGGATTACAAAAAAGGTGATAGTATGGGATATGACTAAAGGACACAAGAAAAGGAGCTGTAACTAGTATGCACAACTGCAACAAAATGTAAAAATGACAGAAATATGTAGGATAAATAAGGTAATCAGTAAGAAGTGGCAAATTTAAATTAAATAGCTTTACCTAGTAGGCTAATGTGTTAATTGCCTGACTAATAATTGCAGGGAGCAATAGACTATTTATTCCAATGAACTGGGCACAGTAAATGCATTAGGTGCAGACAGTCTAAATGAATCGCTCTGGTTACCATGACTGTAAGGGAAGAAGTTTCATTGCTGTATCTCTTGAAAAATCAGCCAAGTTATTAAAGTATATCACACAGGTAATCAGTATTCAGTAGCGCAATACTGTGGAGCAGTAACTTCAAATATCATGTCAATACAGTGTTCACTGATTTGAGGAAAATGCAACATCAGTTATAATTTGGTTCTTATCTATCATCAGTAATTGGTTACACAGCAGTATTGTCTTAGATATTGCCTATAGTAAACAAAAATGCAAAAACAAAAAACGCTCAGCAATGTAATATTATTTTAAACTAAATGACACAGCAGTCTACAGAAGAATGCTAATTTCAGCAATGAATCCAGAAGTGAGGTTGGTAGCTCAACAGGGTGAAAAATATATGACTTCACTTTATGCAATAAGGCAGATGTAAAATAAATCATAGTAGTACTGAGTGGAGACAGAGAAGGTAGTGAAAATGTATTTCATATTCAAGAAGGATAAAAATGTTGCTTTACCCATTTCAGACTAGACACACATGTTGGTTACCTATTATGATAAAAACTGATTCATTCAGTAGCATGCCAATGTGTGCAAGCTTCCTGGTAATGAATTTGTAAGGTTCCACCCTTGCAGATGTCAGTCAATCAAAATTCAGCGAATGGCCCCACAGAAGCTGGATAGTTAAAAAAACGCATTGCAATCCTTCACTAAAACCCAAACTGAGGTGGTTGTCATATGGAAGCCTCTGCTTTCACCAAGGAGGCAGGAATACTGCAGACCCAGCTTTAGGAAGCTGAAGAAGTCATTGTAGTACATTGAATCAGCAGGAACAAAGTTGAAAAAGAGATTTGTTGTCTTCTCCTCCTTCACTATAGTTTTCTTGTTTTTAGATTAGTCCAATACTGAAGACCCCCTTGGACTTAAAAAAACATCCTAGTATTTAAAGTCTGTAAGGCCCTAGCCCTGCAGAAGCCAAAGAAACAAAACATAGCCAATGCCCCACAGAACTTGGCCAATCAAAAATAAGCATGTCATCCTTCACTAGACCTCAAGCTTAGGTAGGTGTCACATAAAAGCCTGGAATGCTACAGACCCAGGCCTAGGAGGACAATTAAGTTCTTGTAGTGTGATGAACCATTAGGAACCTGGATGGAAAAGGTTGTGTAATTTTCTCCTGCTTGTCTGTAATCTTCTTGTCATCACAGTAGTCCATCACTGAACTGAGCAAGCCCCCTGGTATGCAAAGTTGGTAATGTTTCACTCTCACAGAAGTTGGCCAATCAAAATGCATTCAACACCCTTACAGAAGCTGAAATATTCCAGGCTTAGTCCTAGGAAGCCAGCAAAGTTCACGTAGAGCATTAGATTAGAAGAACCAATAATGGAAATTATATTTGTCCTCCTTTTCTCTAGTATTCTTGTTTTCAGAGTAGCCCATCTCTGAACAGTTATTTGTTATACCCACACAAATGAAACTCTCTGACAAACTCAGTAGCATTTAAATCACTGCTTAAACAACATCTTCACCAGTCTTGGTCCTGCACATGCTCATTACAAGGTTAGGACTTTGTGTTCACCATGCAATACTTTCTAAATACTCTCCTTAAACAGAATACTCTCAACCTCTCCCTGAAATGACAAAACAATTCTTATATATAACTGCTGCTTATACAATCCTGTAAATTGCAAGTGGGCTTTCTCTTTAGTAACTTCCACCTCTGTACAATCTTAGAATGTATAAATATAACTACTGTTTGTGTATAAATGTAAATAGAAATGTAAGTACTCTGTGTTTAACTGGAACTTAGTATAATGCAATGTAAGTGAATGGAGTTTTTCTCCCTCGGCCTTCACTGAAAAATGGGCATTACCCAGTCAGACTTTCCCAGTAAACAAAGATAAATAATTAAATAAATAAATACATTATCCACCAGGGTACTGCTTCTGGGAACCTTTCATCCATGATCCTGAAACAATGGGAATACAATTCAAATTTGTGTAAAACAAAGGTATGTGCTTAACACTTGATAAAGAACTATTTCTGTTTACAGAAATACATTCTTATTAATATTATTCAGTTATTCTCATTTTTAGCATTTGGTGGCCTCAGGTACTAGCTGCACATGTGTTCATCTGGTCTAAATTTATTTACCATTTATTAACTAGGATATGGGACTGTTCGGAAGATCCTTGTCAACATAGTGTTGACCAGACCATTCCCTGGTTTCTCGCTGGAATATGTATCTTAAAAAGATGCAGAATCAATTTAAAGGAGAAAAATGGTAATGTATACCTTATTCAGGCCTGGGGTATCAATGTAAATGGTCTTGTATACACTAGTTTTGTTGCATAACTTTTGTGTTAACCTACTTAAAAAGAACCTGAATGTATGAAAGCTAGTCTGCATGTGAGTGTGTGTGTGTGTGTGTGTGTGTGTGTGTGTGTGTGTGTGTGTGTGTGTGTGTGTGTGTGTGTGTGTGTGTGTGTGTTTGTGGGTGTGCATGTGTATGCACATGAGTATCTGTCTGTAACTTTCTTCAACTATTCTGTTAAGCATTTTGTATATATAATTATTTCTGATTCTCAGAATCCACTTTTATACCTTATCTTATTAATTATTGTACTGCACTTATAAGAGCAATTCTGTGATATAATTGCTTAAATGGATATTCAACATATTGCAAATTCGAGTCTATTTCCCCATAAACAGACAGGAGCTATCCAAACAACAGGAATCGCAATGCCCTGGCCTTGTACTGATTAGATTGCTCTACGTCTACCTGAAGCAATCAATGTTTTGTAATGCTAATATGCAAGTCACACCTCTCAACTGTACAGAGTTTTACAGAATTTCCAGATTTTTGCCTCATATTTTCGGTCAGTTTTTTCATAAAATAGAGATTTTCAGGCAAATTAGTGGCAAATCATTAAAAACTGAAGTTAGAAAATAATGACAGACAATCGCGTTTCAGACTTCATACCTTTCAGTAATTTCATGCTAATGCAAAAACGGTTATTCTACCAGCTTTCTAAGTTTGTAAGAGTGATATTTAAAAATTATCCCTATTTTTGGACCTTTGTCCCACTTTTATTTATGTTGTTTTATGAGGTTGAGAGGTATGATGCAAGTTCCCAAAATAGGTCTCTGTGGTACAAATATCTTTATGAAGCAAGTTGTTAGCGTATTTGGCTGTTGACTGAAAGTTTGGTGCTTCAAGCCCACCCAAGATGGATGCTTCTTGTTTAAGTCTGGCAGTTAGTGCAGATTCCTGAGGCTATGATGACTTGGTAACAAGCTGCTTTTCATATTAACTTAACCAGCACATACTTTGGAATGCTCAGGAAACTGTGTCAGGCACCTCAGTAGTGTCCTTGACCTCAAGCCTATTAGCTGCCTACATTGTCTGGCAGATGCCTTAGAGGATTAAGGAGCTGTTTCCTGTGGTTCAGTGGTGCAAGGTTTGATTCCCTCAGCCTCTATTGTGTAACTGTGTGACTTTGACCAAGTTACTTAACCAGACACAACTTCCAGTCTGAGCCTGTAGAAGAACAATGGAGATCAGTGGTCTACTCCAGAAAACAAATATAAATAACTAAGTGTCCAAATGGAGAGATGATAAAATCAACAAGAAAAGGAGAGTAGTATTGCTGGAACAGAATTCATCCTCAAGTCTTGGTGACTACTTTCATCTGATGGACCCTGTTTTCACAAAATCTCACCTAGACAACACTGATATATAGACTGTATTTTATATAGGATATATCATGGACAGAAGTAGGTTAAAAAATTAAAAAAAAAGACAGCTGGTTGCACAAGTCCCAGGATAAAACACTGCCCAATCCTGTTATGCACACTGATGCCAATACTGGAAAGATGACAGTGTAGAATCCTCAAGACATTGAACCATTCTTACAATAGGGGTAGGCCAGGCTCAGGGGAAAGATGGCCCCACTGCTGTAGAAGGAAGTAGCAGTCCACAAAAACCACTAAAACTGACAGGCCAAAAAACAGTCATAAAGATGATAGAGTGGACTGTTGAGGGTGAGGAACAAATTATGTGCTGTCACTATTATGCAAGAAGTCCAGAATTTCCAGATAGAAGATATTCAAAAAGATTAAGACATAAATTAGAGGAAAGAAAAATACTTGCACAAGACAAACTGTCAAAAGCTTCAAATGCAAGTTTGTATTCATAAATGCAATATATCCATGACAAACATTAAATATATAAAGAAACTTTGGGCCGCTTGGAAAAAGAAGTGAAAGAAGAAGTGAGAAAATATAGTAGTTGATAAGCATTGGAAACATGAGCCACAAAGCATTATACGGAATAATTATGTTTATATCATTATGTGATCGCCCATTACCAACAATTCAGAAAAAAAGATGTAAGAAAATCAGATATAGTATTCCATGAAAGAAGACAAAAGTAGCATTGGTCATTGAAATGTATACAAAAGTCATAAAATGCCAGGATTTGTAGGCAGAAGTGAGAGCAATATGGAAGAAAGATGCACAGGCAGTTCCAATAGTGGTAGGAGGAATAGGTGTCATCAAAAATAATTTACTATCATTTTTAGATATGCTAATGATACATGTAACTCTGAATGAAGTACAGAAGGCATCACTTCTGGACACATTGCAGTTACTGCAAAGAATACTTTGGGCTAACGTCAAATTACTGAAACAATACTAATTTCATGAACTTTAATCATACCCTAACTAAGGAATGGGGTCCATTTCCATCATGGCTTTAGACACTCAAAAGACTTGGCAAAATTAAACCTGTAATAAGTCAAGTACTTACATGTCCCTAACAAAATCGCAGAAACAACAGCCTTGCCTTGCTTCTAATCAACCTTGAGTTAAATAACTAGGGACTACCGATGATTTCAGAATATTACAGGGGACCGCAGTTCATCAGGGACATAATTAAAAGGGTAAGAAAATTACTGAGAGTACAAAGAAAATTGCATGTGCCCCACCAACTGTAATCTTCTGCATTGGTGGAGTGAGTGAACCAAACAATATTTCACATACTTTAAAGTGTTGTTTCCTTGGAAATGACAGGGTATTAAATCATCATCATTGGCATTAATGGCCATCTGTGCAATTCCCAGCAGGTATACATCTGCCTCACTCTTTGGAATGATGACTTAAAGAATGGTGCTACCTTTATATTTTTTGTATATTAAGGAGAAGAGCCATAGCTGACTTATCTGGCACACTGTGCTGGTCCCTTGAACTTGTGCACCACCCTTTCAGCTCAGAGGAAAAAAAAAAAAAATGTCTTCAGATTGCTGCAGGAAGGCCCCAGCTTTTCAGGTCAACTCAATGGACTTTCTGTACAGGAATCTCGGTACAGAAAAGAGCTCTTGATCTCACCCCTACCACTTTGCACCCAAGGCAATTGCCCATTTCAGCCCACCCTCACTACAATTCTGCCACAAAGAATATTTCTCTCACATGCACGTGATTATGTAGCAAATTCGGGGGGGGGGGCATATAAAAAGAAACATTTTCCTTTGAGCAAAATAATTTGACGAGTATAAAAGCCTATGAGACTGAGTACCATAAAAAGGACAACCCAGAAAACAACAAATAGGTGATAATATTTATTCTATTACTAATTATAACACAGAAAGGGCCAAGAAATACTTTCAGGTGGGTAAGAATTTTTCAAAATCAAAGACCAAAAATATCCCTTGTAGAATACATAAAGGAAACAAAAAGATAAATCACTAGTGAAATTACTTAAAAGGGTTCATGTTAATCTACGGTAGCCATTTCATTAACACAAAAGTTGTACTCCTACCTCAGATGGCATGATGAATACAGAATGATAGTCTGGGTAAGTGTCTGATGACACGCTATAATTATGTCACATTTGAAAGTGGTTTAATAACAAAACTTTTCCTCTCCATTCCCCACTTTAAATTTTAATACTCTCTGCACTGCACCCCTCTGTCAGTTGATTTAATGAATGTCATGTGGAGCAAGCAGGGCCGGAGAGCAATGTAGGTGCAGTCAATGACCCTAGAACCTCAGGGAAATGGGATTTATTGTAGAATGACCAAATAATGAAATTATTGAGGCTGTTGCTTGCAAAACCACTAGTGTGTCCCCGTTGGATACTGAAAAATCCACTTAGTAAGGAGTTTTAATGTTACACAAACTTTCATATCCACTGTGATAAGCATTCTATGTACCCCCGTGATTCCATCTGAGGGCGATCTACAGTTCACAAGGTAGTGGTCGACAACATCTTGGTTACGGAGGTGATGTTCTATTAGCACCTAACAGACCTGTCTGTAAAATGAAGAACGTTGACATATAACATCATGGGCACTGGCTCTGAGATCGACCTGTAAATGAGGTTTTAAGCTAATAGAGATGCTACTCCTGACATCATAATGCAGTTAGTGTCCTTTTGTTACTGGTAAATCTAGACATTTAGAATAGATAATTGCTGTGGCTAATCACATCAGTGTTATATATTTCTAACCTGAATCACTCTGCATTGTTTGATTTCATCATTTACGCACACAATGCATCTCATTAGCAAGTTGATAATTTAAGGGGTGTCACAACATAATACTAAGCTTGCAGCATAAGCCATATTAGAATTCAAGTCATGCAGATGTCTAAGGCGTACCTGCAATAAAATGTCTTAACTGTGAAAGAACACAGTGTGAAACAGCAAATCAAAGACTGCAATGACCATCACTGACTAAAAAAAAGACCAACAAGTATTTTGCATGGGGAAGACCCCTACTCACACACACCTTTAACTATGTATTCCAAGATACCAAATCCTTGAGGTAAGGAGAAACATGTTTAGCAATGGAGTTCCAATGTTCTTGCTTATTTCATACATATGTTTTACTAGAAATGGGAGTTGACTAAAAATGTTCAACTAGTTCATATTTAAATGAAGCTGGTGTGATTCTATCTGATGCCCATACAAAACATCACATGAAAGTGTTCCTTATTCAATAATTAGCATGGAAATTCTCCATGGAATTCTGGTGTACTTCTAAAACATTCATGAGTTAAACACCCTCATTAATATGCATGGCATGGTATGCAATCTCACATTGTATTAGTGTGCAACTGACATGTAGGGAGTTCTGTCTTGGTATTCTGCCCAGAAAGAATGGTGTGGTATTAATTGCTAATGAATAAATATAGCTTTATGTTACATATTTAAAAATGTGCAAACAGGAACAGGTCCACAAGGAGCTATTTCAATAGTCAGTTCAAAGTTCCTTATTCTGTAAATGCAGCACAGGATTTACTTCAGGTTTACAAGTTTTATTGTAATAAATGTCAAATGGAAAACATTTCTAACAATTATCATTTCCACTGTAGTTAAACTATAGGCATTAACCTCCCAGCAATCCTTACAAACACTGACACAGACTCATAGATATATGCATCACTAATTTTCAACAGAGTCACAACATGGGAAGCAACATAACTAAGTCATGCACCAAGCATGAAACATCACTGGCATGCTCATTTAAAGAGAAAGCCTAGTGTTAAAGGGAGAAAATGTGTTAGGATATTTGATAAATGGAGTAATGTTACTGCAGAGCAGTACAGATGACCAACATAATATTAATCTGAAGGTAGTTGCGCTAGGACAACCAAATCAATGTGTATTTATACACGTGCTCATTGTAGCACCACAAGGCTGCATCTCACACTCATGTGGCACAGAATGGACAGCAAAGTGATCATCAGAGCGATCACTGTGGATGTATACCTACGTGTCAATCATGTTTATCACATAAAATTTGTATTTAATGTAAGTAATTATTTCATGTATAGCTGCATTTCAATGCATGTTTACTATGTTCTGATGTTGTTAGTGTGCCTTATCTTGTTGTATGTATGCCTAAGTTACTTGTTAACTGGAGCTTTTCTCCCCAGGCCTTCTCTCAAACTGGACATGTATCCAGTTGGACTTACCCAGTTAACAAATGTAAAATAAAATAAAATAAAATGAATAAAATAAAATAAATGGTGTGGACATGGGATAGGAAACCTGGAAAGGGGATAATAGCAGGTAGAGGGAGACATATGAGAGTTACTGGTGGGGAGGGTAGTGAGGGGAATCTGTGGATGGATAGGAGGCAGCAGTGCTGGTTTTAAGGGTAGGCAAGCAAACATAAAAGCACAGAATCAGACAAACAGGTATAGCAGACACAAAAATGGTTGTGTTATAGTGGATGGACTTACACATATGTAAGGGGGACAAATGGTACTGAAGATGTTTGGACAATGAAGAAGGAATGGGCAATTATACATACAGGATGGAAATCAACAGGAAGACGACATAGTAAGGTCCTGGGATGGACAGATTAAAATCCAGCCCGCGGGGCAGCAAATTCAGTCATTGCACTATTGGATGGCCAGTTTTGCAAGCTAGTTGCTCCCTAGTGGCTGGATGAGTGAATCCTGATGATAACAAGACTCCACAAACCATGCTAAAAGGTACCCCATGTTGCTGAGACACGCATTTAATAGCTCTCAATCATTCACAGAAGAGGATCCTATATCCTGCCATTGATATATAGACATGGAAGGCACCGATGAATCTCCCAGGGTTACCTTCAGCATGGGAGACATTGTTCCTCTGGTGAAAGACAGCACTGGAAGCCACTGGTGACTATACACTACAGGCTTTTGTTGTTACAGATTGTGGTAAGCATGGTTTCACTTCCTCCACTTCTACAAGCAGATATCTAAAATGATGACACAATGGTAGAAAACATTATAAAACATAGGCAAAGAATATAATCATAGGTGTACAGGTGAGTGGAACAGATATCATACACACAACTCCGCTAGTACAGTTGATCCCAACTTGTGTGACTTCCAACCATGTTCATTTCATGTGCTCCACAGCTGGAAAACAAAGTATGCACTCTTACACATACATATAAAATAGGTAATATAGCAGAAGGAAATAATACTGTAAAACATTATGCTTGCAGTACATTTCTGTTTGTCTGCCTAACCACTACCTCATACTTTTAAAGCAAATCAGGATGTCTCAACAGTAGGTCATTGCAATGATGCAAGCACTGCTCATAGGAATAAAAAATGCCACTGGCACCACTCAGCATTCTAACAAGTTCATGACAAGCATCCACTTGCACAAGGGATTATCAAGAAGAAGAAGAAATGATTGTTCTCCCAGGCACATTACAGTGGAAATTGCATTCTCCCTGACCTGATGAATCTATGGTCATTCACTCATGGAGCACAATTATAGCCCTGTGCACAAAAAATGCACATTTAAAGGTCAGATCTCATTCAAAATAGCATTGCATCATTGTGCAAATGTATTTCCTTAATGCTGCAACATAGCGCTAGCAATGGCTGCAGAGCTGCACTATGCTACTATGGGTATATACATGCCATACGCAGTAGAACAGTTGTTACATGCCTCATAGCCACTGTAATGCAGGGCTGCATCTAGCACTAGGCACCTAGGCAGCTGCCAAGGGCCATGTCATATCTGGGGGACTGGACTGGCCATAAGCCATTAATTAAAATAAATAAATAAATAAACCTCCTGTACTCTCACTCAGTATCCAATCTGATCCTGCTGCTTTCCATACATGCACAGTGAATAAGAATACTTTCCAGAACTGGTACGAGATTAAATCTCATGGTAGAAGGAGATCAGAATCTATTTTTTAATTTATTTAATTTTTTGGGGAGGATCCTTTCCCAGCATGGAAGAAATTGTATTACTTTAGTTAGAGTAGATCAATTTTTTGCAGTAAAACATGTTCTTTTGAAGAGGAATGGAGCATTTTGCAACACAGACCAAATTTTAACTTGCAGAACAGTTCTATGTGGGAGTGTGCAATGCTCAGTTTAGAAAGGGCTGTTTATTTAAGTGATATGCTCAGACTCAAACTCTGTACCATGGGTATGTCAGGTAAAATACTTAATCCTCTAAACCAACTGACAGACTGATTCGCCTCTAGTTTGGAAGAATAACTCTGATTTTGTCTCACATATGAACTTTCTTTGAGCAAGTCACTTAACCAAACAATACTTGTCTCAACTGAAAGTTTAGGCTAGACTTGTCAATGGACCCTTGAAGGAAATCATTGCAAAAGGGAGCATCATCACATGAGGCATGTTCTTAGAGTGTTGGTTTCTTTAATGTTGACAGTATTTTTTATTATTTGACTGTGAACAAATGGAAAGCATGAAGTCTGTGAGTTCAATATAAATATTTTACCTATGAATACATTCTAATTTAGAATTTTTGCAATCACACACGTGTGAAATGTGCCGTTTTTTGGATTATGACAGTTTATCTTGCACTTACTGTAGATGGGTAAGGCTATGAATTGTTAAGGAGCTGCTTTGTCATACATGGCTTGATTGCCTCGGACTTAATTTGTCTACTGTTTGACTCTACCAAATTACTTCACCAGACAGTACTTCTGGACTGCTCTGAAAAGGGACACTTGTGTCCTGTAGGCTGTCCCAGTTGTTCTATAGGATGTGAGTGGCTGTATTATACAGTTGTCTTTTAAATTCCTGCACCATTCACTATATGCTTTTTAGATATGAATCCCAGCACATCTCTTGTAGTTTAATGCATGTTCATTAAAAGAGAGTGTCAATGGAAGAGGAGTATATATTCTCATGCTGTCTGTTTCTGATGTGAGAGTGTCTGTAAAATTTGAAATAAAAGTTTTACATGAAATATCTGTAATACATGTAAGTGCATGTACACTGACAGGGTGTTTATGGTAATTGGGGAGAGACAGACAAGTAACGGGATACTGGCATGGCTTTTGGGGTAATGGTTATTACCTAGCTCTGTTTACTCTGGATGTATGTGATGCAACAATACAGAATTCTTAGCCATTTAAGTAGGCCTGACCTGTACTGAATGATGTTAGAAAGGAGAGCCATTCATGATGACAGAAAAGACATAGGGAGGTCAAAATGGGATGTAGGTGTCCTACAAGCAAGACCCCCCCAAAAAAAGAATGCTATATGCAGTAATAATTCTAACTTTTGTATGACTTGTGTGTTGTTGAACCAAAGCATTTATCTTGTTTGTAATTGTTTTGTTTTATTCATTGCACTGAAGAATTAACTAATTCATTAATACAGCTGGAGTGTGTAGTATAATCTAACCATGTTGCATTTTAGCAATATATTTTTCAGTACCTCCTTTACAGCCCCCAGCAAATTCAAAGGGGTTGAAATATGTCGTATCATACTCTGCATTAGTAGCTGTGATAATCAGAACAATCTAATCTTCAACATCCACTTTGTAATCACTGTTGCATATTACTTCTCATGATCAGATTGCAAAGCATTTCTGTATGTAGCAAGCAAAACTGCTACTCAGGTAGTTAATGCAGAGGACTAAAGCTCATACTTGTTAGTAAGATGCTTCCTGTGGTAAGGGTGTGTAGGGTTTGAATCTTTTCACCTTCATTTACCTACTGAGTGCATTGAGCAAATCACTTTACCAGGCAGTGCTTTGGAGCAATTGGGAATTTGGGCTAGGCTCTTTAGAGTCTCCTGGACTGCATACCTAGTAATTATAAACCTGCTGTTGTCTGTTAGATATCCATATTGCATCGTTAATTTAGTTCAAGAAATGTTACAGTAATATCACCATCACACCATTTTTTTCAAGCAACATAAGCAATTTATTCTTCAAGGGAGCAGGCACTGTCTTTGTAGGTGAAGCACTGAAATGCAAAGTTGTTTGCCAACAACAACCTTTGCATTAGTAATAGTTCTCCTTCTGCAGAGATTGTGCATATTGACCTAGCATATGTTATCAGATGGCTAATATTTATTATGCCCTCATAAATACTCTTCAGTTTAAACTGTGCTACACTTGATTGTATCTTATGGTACGATGTTCGTGATCTTTACACAGTTTCATATCGTCCACACAAAGCTGCCAATAAAGTACGTGCAATTCATTTCTTCATATCAATAACAGGTATGCATTATAAACAAAATGGTTATAACTGCAGGTGGGGATGGGGGCTCTTAATACCTGCTTTTATATGGTCTGTTTTAGGTAATTTTTAATCTGGTTTTGTAGCAATAGTGTGCTTATGCCTGTATATGTGTGTGTGTGTGTGTGTGTGTGTGTGTGTGTGTGTGTGTGTGTGTGTGTGTGTGTGTGTGTGTGCATGTGTGAGTTTGTGTGTGAATTAACTAGGAATCCTTTGGCTACTTTGTTTGTATGTAACAGATTTGAAGTATGTGACTTTAGTTATTATTAGTCAATTTTTTGACACAGAATGATTCAGTAAACAATGTAATTACCATTGCTGGGTTTGGGGGATGTCTGTAGGTAAAAAAAATGACTGTTCCTGACTACTGTGCATCGGTGTACAGAAACCTGGGATACTCTATTGTGGCCATTTTTAATACGATCAGATGTGATGTGTACACAATCGATTTAGTGGCAGTAATTACTGAATATAAATATTGATGATTATAATGACATCAGTTTGAAGGGCCTTTTATGCCTGAAATGTACTGAAATGTTCTGAAATGGGTACTTTTGTCATTATTGGTTCATGCATTTTGTTTTATCTCTTTCAGGAAAAAAATGTTCAAAACTACACATTTAAAACACAAGCTAACAAATGTTACCAAATTAAACAAAAAAAAAAAATACAAAAAAAAAAATGAAGGAGGTGAATCAAAGCAAACATGCATTTATGCATGGTCCTAAAATGTGTGCAGGGGAGTCCATGGTTTGAAAACACCCCTGGGGACCAAAGTACACTTAATTTGCCACTGGCAAAATGCATGTTTCAATGAATGTAAGTTTCAGTGGAAGAAAAGTTTACTATTGCTCATGTTAAGTCTGCTTTCAATGTGCAACTGTTTTTTGTTTGCAAATCGCCATCAGCATTTCTGCTACAAAATTTGAAATAAAAGTTTAAATCCAAATCTGTATAATCATTGGTAAATGTAATGAAGAAAACAGTATGCACACTGACAAATCTGAACAGTGTTTATGGTAATTGGGTAGAGAGAGAGACAGAGACATCAATTGGACACTGGAATGGCTGACGGGGGTGGTGGTGGTGGTATTTGTCCATCACCCTGTCAAGGGCACTGTTTGACCAGGATATGGCTCTGATGTGATATGTATGACTGGTGTAGGCTGTCCATACACATTATGCCCATCCTGAGAAAAGCTGATGAACAAACAACACTGGGACCAGATTTGGTGCATACTGGTGTAGGATGCTATTGCTGTTGTCTACATAATAGGTCCCTGCAGCAGATCCAGTGAAGGGTTACTGATATGATACTCCATGCAAAGAAAAAGGCATGGTTCATTGAGTTAGACAGGTTCCCAAAAGGAGGTGGACAACAAATGCTAATGCCAAAAGTCATAAATGAAGATGAGGAGTTTCTGCATCTCACTAAACTGTAAAGGGTATGACCCCTTCAATACTAGGTTGCTTGTATGCAGGAGCTGGGATGGGTCCAACAACCCATAAGTCAGCTGGGGGCATGACAGGTTAGTAATGTCCATCTATACTGCTATATACCTCACACTGCTGCATTTGAAGGGAGTGACTGACCAAGGCCATATGCATATCTGTCTTTCCAGGTGCCGCTGGTCTGCAGTGGTAAAAACCTGCACAACAAACTAGATACATCCAAGCATGCCATACACATATTTAATGTATAGTAATACAAATGCCAGAAGGAGTTACAGAGACACACAGTGGGCATACAGTGTTGTCATGTCTGTTCCTAATTTTATAAGTTCCACTGGTAGAGAGTCCACCTCAATAGGGATGATGATGGTACTATTGAAGAGGCATGGTCTGATTACTCAGCTATATTTATTTTTTAGTAAATTTTCTCAAAACAAAGATATCACTCTGGTACTACACTCTGATTAATTGCATTCCATCCACCTTCTCGCCATGTAAGCTAGTCCCATGGTTTTGGATACTTTGAGTCCTCTTTAGATTTTATCACTGTACTTTTAATACTGTATTACTGTACAAGGTTTAAAACAAATTTCCACTTGCCAGGTATTGTCGTCTTGAAATAAATGCTTACTTGTGTCATAAAAGATGGCTAAAAGGCAACCTTGTAGAATGTGAATGGAGAAGTTATTTTCTCTGATATGTACAAAGCTGTGTTTCTGTATGCAAATCTAATTAAGGGCAACAGCAAATTATTTCTCTCTCTTGACAAAAGATATACTGATGAAATTATAATTGTAAAATAACCATCCATGATAACCTCATACTGATGAAATTATAACTGCAAAGTAACCATCCATGATAACCTCTTTCACGTTATCAACAAACTACTGCAGATCATGCTGATGCTTACAGGTTGCAGGAGTGACAAGCTGTAATGAGCTACCTCCATGTGTGTTGCTCATGACACAAGTAATATTCACTTCAAATTCCAATTGTCCTGTCAGACTAATCATGTATTTTTTCATGTCCTTGAAGAATGCACAATGAAGCCTTTGCCACTTTGTATAATTTTATGATCTCCAATCATCCAAAAAGCTGCAGGTAAAGGGTTAGCTGTTGCCACACATTCACAAGATACATTTGCTTGGATTAAGCTGCAGCTGGATTCTTGTGAAAAAATAGGCTTATATACAGAAAAAGAAAATTAAAACATAAGACGCTCACTCCCTCCACCAGACAAACTTTGGCACCACCAATCTCCTCCCCTGTCTTTTGTATGGTGCTCCTCTGCTTACCAATCTATCTTCCACACTCACCTTCAAACTGGAAGTGTGCTACAACAAAAATCTCCAGATTCGCTACCAAGGCAAAATCCTCCTCCCATCACTGCACCTTCCTACATTCTTTAAATTGGCTTGAACTCCCTAATCAGCTTTACTTCCTCCAAATCATCATAGTCCACAAATTATTATTCTAACCTACTAGCTGCCCTGCATTATCTAATATCCTACAACCATATACCCCCTTTAGACCCCTTAGATCTACTCACCAAAACCTTATAATCGTCCAAAAACCCAAGCGCCCAGCTGGGTCAGCTTCTACTCTCCTTTTCTCTAGCCAACAAATAGAATGCCCTGCCCTCTACTCTGAGGACCTGTGACAATCCACACACCTTCAAAACATAACTTCATTCTTACCTGTTTCTTCACAGGAAATGTAACTGCACTCTTCAACTCATACCTTCCAAGCTCTGCTCCTCCTTCCCTCCTGACTAACCTTCATACCTTCCAAATTTCTCTTATATACTTAGATTATAAATGTAACTAAACAGTAATATCCATCCATTATGTTGTATGCCTTTCTTTCTCTTGAAAAAATTTTAATAGTTTTGCTGTCTTTACTGAATGATACCTGTTTTGACTGTAATACTACCTGTTGATTGTTATACTACCTGTTGATTGCAATGAAAATATTTTTCTTGTAATTCTCTATGTAATGTAACTTTGTATTGTGGAGCTTTTCTCCCCAGGCCTCCATGAAAATGGGCTCTCGAGCCCAGTGGACCTCCCTGGTCACCAAACTGGAATAAATAAATAAATAAATATACAATAATTCAAAGACTTCTTATTTTCTATGAAAAGTAATCTAAGCATTTTCATCTACTACTACTGTATCTCATCTAATGATGTTGGAGCCAGCTGTCACTTTACTTAACCACCTCCCTGTGTAAGTGATGATGGCTTGTTTGATGCACAGTATAGGCAGTCCATACACTGCTCTACAGTGGCTGGGTGTGATAACACATGCGGTGTTTATACTCTGTTGTTTGCATCATTGCACATGTATTATTTTATTCTGTGCTGTATAAGTCAATGCGCATATTTGTATACCGGATGCATTTTCTTTGCCGGTGCTGCAATGTATTGTGAATATTTTTTCTTCAGCTAGAATATATTGCACCTAAATAAAGAATTCATTTCCAGTAGAAAATGCTTATGACAGCCTCCTTCAGGACTGGATAGTCATAGTAAATGGAACTGTATGCAATTCATTTTTGTGCTTGCAGACATAACAGCTAGTGTGTGTGTGTGTGTGTGTGTGTGTGTGTGTGTGTGTGTGTGTGTGTGTGTGTGTGTGAGTATGTGTGTGTGTGTGTGTGTGTGTTTGTGTGTGTGTGTGAGTGTGTGCTTGTGTAAGTGCACATTTGCATGCGTGTGTCTACGTGGGTGTGTGCATGCATGTATACGTGCACATAAATGTGTGTGTGTGTGTGTGTGTGCTCGCGCATTGTGTTTGCATGTTTCCAGTGAGATTAACTATTCTGGCAATCCTTTATGCTTGCATAATTATTTCTGATTCACAGAATCTACCTTTATATTTAATTACTCATTGCACTACCTTTCAAAGAACAGTTCTGCAAAATAATTAATTCAAAAATCACATATTAAAATATGTAAGAAACTGGGAAATTAATACTTAAAAATACACACCATTATCTATGGAAAGCAACATACAATTGCCAAATATAACTAAGTTTACATGTTCCTTTTATTAGGTGCACAGAATTAAGAACATTACTAAACTCCTGTGTTTTGTTACCTCAACAGCATCATCAACCCGTATTTTCCTATTTTCTACATGGGGCTGGGGTGTTGTGGTAACTAGCGCCATCTCTCTTGATTCATTGCCACACTCCTGCCTTTTTTGACACTCATGTCTGATTGTCATAGATCTTCTATAAAAAAATCCATCCACCTCTTTGCTAGAAGCCCTAATTTCCTCTTACCTTCTTCCCGTCTTTCCCAAATCTTCTTCACCAGATCGTCTTCTGCTTTTCTGCACAGGAAATCAAACCACTGTAATCTGTTTTCTTTGACCTTTTCTGCAATTGAAGTTACTTTGGCTTCTGCTCTTATGTCCTCATTTCTTCACCTGTTTCACAGTTTGCATTGTTCAACCCATCTCAGGCCCTTCATTTCCATCACATCTAGCTTCCTCATCTGCTCTGCCTTTACTGCCCAGGTTTCTGCACCATACAGCAGACCTGAACACACCACTGTTTTGTACACCTTAATTTTCAGCTTCTTTGACATTCTTTTGTCATACACTACCCATAACAATCTGTGCCAGCTGGCTGCAAGACCTCTGATTCTAGCTTTGATCTCTTCATTTGGGTTTCCCTTTTCCTCAACCACCTTCTCCCCAATACTTGAAGCTGTTAACCTGTTCCACTATCTTCCCTTCTATCTCATTTCTCAGCTTCTTCTGATTTCCCCAATTTTGTTGCCATTACCACTGGCTTATCTGTGCTTAGTTTCATCCCATGTGCCTTCAGTTTTGTATTCCATTCCCTGCCCATTGCTGAAGTTCTTGCTCAGAGTCTGCCTGTAATGCCACATTATCTGCATACAGCAACTTTGATGATCTGTCTCCACTGACCTATTTGTTAATGTAATATATCCCCAATGTGAACAGCAGTAGGCTCATTGCTGAACCCTGATGCACAACCACTCTTACTGGGCACCCCTCTGTGAGACCGAATATAGTTTGTATGTCAGTTATTGGATCTTTGTACATAGCCTGCAGTAATTTTACCAATGTTTCTGAGACATCGCCCCACAGCAGCACTCCTCAAATCACCGTTCATGAGACCTTGTCATATGCTTTCACCAAGTCTAGGAATGCCCAGATGTACCCTTTCCTCATCTTTACCTTCATCTCAACTATCTGTCTCACTGCAAACACTGGCTCACTTGTGCTGCATCCTGATCTGATATCAAACTGCTTATCTCCCATCTTGCTTTCAACTACTCTGCACATCTGTTTATCAATCACCTTCTCCAGAGCTTTCATGCAATATGATAGGAGCTTAATACCTCTGTACTGCTACAGTAATGAACGTCTCCTTTGTTCTTGTATACTGGCATGATTATGCTTATTCTCCAGTCATCTGAGATACATGTTTCTGTCCGCACTGCTATGAGTACCCTCAGGCTCCATTTGTCTCCTATCTCACTCAGCATATTGTGACCTCATATAAGCCTGCTGCTTTCCCTGACTTCATTTTCCTTAGTGCTGTTCTTACTTCTTCTAGTATGGGCTCCTCTTCTTCTTTCACTGCAGGCTGTGTCTGGGACAGTGCAGCTTCTGAGGGGTTTTCTTCATTCGGAAGCTGCTGGAAGTACTCCTTCCATCTGCCATGGATATCCTTTGGACTTGTGAGCAGTTTGTTGTGGCATCCCTTATGAAGGGTGTCTGACTATCTTCTTTATCTTTCTGTATTTGCATTGCAACCTGGTAGAGTTTCTTTGCACCACCTAATGAGTCATTTTCCAGAAGCAGTTAAGAGTGCCTCTGATGCCCTGTTCTTTGCTATTGCAACTCCTTTCTTAGCCTCTCCAATAGCCAACCAGTATTTGTTCCTTTCCTGGTCCATCTTTACTATCTCCCACTTTTGCCTGCACTCCTTCTTTCGTTTGATGACTTTTTGGACTTCTGCGTTCCACCACCATCTTTCTTTATGTACCTTATTTCCATACCTGGCTTGGCAATATACCTGTTCTGTGGTTTTCACACATGCTATTTTGAGGCACTGACATTCTTCTTCAACTCTATTTTCATCTGTTCCTGGGGTGCAGCAGCCCTGAGTAATTCCTTGAACTGTCTTTCTCTGTAGTCAACTCCTAGGTCTTCAATCTGGTGTCTGTTGACCTAAGAGCCTTCTCTGACCACTGCTTGCAGCTGATTTAGGAAACCAGTGGTTTATGCTGTGGGACAAAGTTTTCACTGGGGATGACTTTGCAATCACTGATTCTACCCCGATGCCCTTTCTTTACTAGCAGGAAGTCTACTTGAGTAGCATGTTGGCTGCTCTTGCATATCATTTGTGATTGTCTCTCTGAACCTTGTGTTGACTATTATTAAGCCGTTTGCCAGATAGAAGTATAGAATGGCCTTTCCATCTTTATTTCTGTTGACCCACCCATGTGGAACCAGGCAATCATCATATCCTGTTCTGTCTGTCCTATGTGCATTCAAGTCACCCATTATCAACACCAATTCATGTTGTCCTGCAACTGCTGTCGGAATGAACTCTTCTCTTTCATATCACAACCCTACTGTGGGGCCTATGCTGAGATTATGAATACTTCCCTATCATTAGGCTGGTGTCTGACTGTCATGAGTCTGTCTCTAATTATAATGATATCGCTCACTGCCTTCTGAAGCTTCTCTCTCACCACAATTCCCATGCCATTTGTAGCCTGTCCTCCTCCTGAGTAGTATACTCTGGTTCATAAGCCAAATGGCTTTGCTGCACTGCCCTTCCATCTTGTCTCTTAAAGTACGTCCAACCACTTCTGTACCATCATGTCATCCACTTTCAAGCTCTATGTTGTTAGTAAACCTACAGTGAGTGTAGCAACTCTTAGTTCATTTTTGGCCAGTTAATTGGTTTTACATCCAGCTTTCACTGAACAGAGGTGTCCTAGGTAACCCATGCTGGGCAACTGGACACCACTCAGCTACTTACTGTCTTAGGGTTGCTGGACTTTATGGTGGGCATACACTGGCCAGTAGGGGCACGTACACCCCTCCCATTATGGCTCCCTAGCATAGCTGGGTGTAGGCCAGGTACTCAATCCACTTATCACCGGCAAATACCTGTGCCCATTGGACAACATGACCAAACCACCTAGAGCCATATTTTACAACAGCAAGTAGCTAGTCTTGCTATGGCATTCACTCTGTGAGTTATGTTCTCCTATCTTAAGGATTCTGCGCACCACAGTAGATGCCAAAAGCGGTTGGTCTATACAACTCTTCCCTCTATAGGGCACCATGTAGAGTCTGTGCTTCTGCCCACAGTTCAATTTATTGGTGAGTTTGAGATGGAAACATACAATTTTTTTTTTCAGAGGTTGGAGGAACCCCATAGAGACAAAAGGAGAGCATGCAAACTAAAAACAGGCATTGGGCGGAGGTAAGGATCCAACCTTGTACATTGTGGTACTGTCAAACTGCAGTCAAACTATATTGTGACTACAGCTTTGATGGTAAAACACTGCAGAGCTTTAATGAAATCAGTGAATATCATTGCCAACCTAGCTCAAGATTTTATTTCCGAAGCTAGCCATTCTCTTTTGCTTAAAATACTTTTTTTAAACTAGGACACCAGCACTAATGCCAAGCACTAATTAATTGTATTTTATTCTTCTCCCCAGCTCAGCTGTACCTGCTTTGCTGGACATTAGACTTCATCCTTAGATTTCTTTTTACTGCACTTCCACAAGCACTGTATTGCTAGTTTGAAATACATTCCTGCTGATGTCATTAATGATGGGTTATGGGCAGCCTGATAGCCTAGAGTGTGAATATAAACATTATTTTCTCTAATCTCTAACTAGTTATATTGCTTTTAGTAAATCTAGTTGACTGTTGCTGTAAATTATTTCTCTGTACTCAGCAGACATAGTGGCAGAAATATTATTTCAAAGTAACATACCTCTCAACTGTAAAGATTTTCACAGAATATCCAGATTTTTGCCTCATATTTTTGGGGCATTTCTCACAAAATTGTGGTTTTCTGGCAAATCACTGCCAAATTATTGAGGGTTGAAGTCAGAAAATAATGACAGTCATTTGAAAGTTATAATTTATGATAACCTCTTTTAAATTATCAAAAATTACCACAGATCATTCTGATGCTTACATGTTGCAGGACTGATGAGCTGTAATGAACTACTTCCATGTCTGTTGTTCATGACACAAGTGATATTCACTTCAAATTCCAATTGTCCTGTCAGACTAGTCATGTATTTTTTCCATGATCTTGAAGTGGACACACTGAAGCCTTTGCCACTTTCTGTAATCTTCTGATCTCCGACCATCCAAACAGCCGTAGGCAAAGGGTTGGCTGTAGCTGCGCATTGGCAAGATACATTATATTGTGTTAAGTTACAGCTGGAGTCTAGTGAAATAACTGGTTTGTCTGAGGAAAGGAGAATGAAAACATCAAATGCATTCAAGAATCTACTAAACTATTTCAAATTATTCACAGACTGCTTTTTAAATGGATTACCACAATCATGTACATGTAATTTGCAACTGCTTTCAACAAACACTTTGCAAAATTCAAGGCAGCCTATTCCAAAAGTCACCAGATGAGTAGGAGACCAACACTGCCTATGGCTAGCCAGAAAAAAAAAAATATATATAACTTCCACCAAGCTGACCTGATAATCAGAAAGCTTTTTATACTATCTCTTCTAACGCCACTGAGGCCACATATCTTTGAAATGAAAAAATGGCCTTGACATCTGGTTTAATCCAGTTCTGGAAGTCAGACACACAAATGTCACCATGGACTGTATAAACTACTTAATTTCCTAAGTGAATGAGTTAATTAGAAAAGTGCAAGCAGTACAATTCACAACCAGTTCTACTAATAATAATAATGCTACCAGCAGCAGTGTTTTAAAGGAGCTGACTTCTAACTTCTGCTTCAGAGAAATACCACCGACTCAAGTTAGAAAATTACTAGATGCAACAGACAAATGAAAGGTGGCCATATATAGTAAACGGCATCCAAGTTCCCATCAAAAAGCAGCCAAATTAATTTATGAATCATTAATTCATATATATAATATATCCCTAACAATAGGACTATTCTCCCAACCTTTAACTATGCAGTAGTCGTATCACATCTAAAGCACTCAATCTTATCTTCACTCAAAGAATGCAGTCCGATGACTAACCTAAGCCCTCTGGCAAAAGTACTAGAGAAAATATGCAACCAAGTATTTGAACACATTAATGCCTACGGTCTTGTCAAAGATACCCAACATTGCTTTAAAAATGGTTGCAGTACTATAAGAGTATTATACTCAGTGGCAAATAATATATTTAACAACCAAAACAATGAACTCTATGCACCTGAAATCTGCTCTTACATTATCAGGACTTTTGAAAATAGTAGATCACACTCATCTGCTACATAAACTAGAATGACTTAACTTTGACCCAGGAACTATTATGTGGTTAAAAAGATATTTAAGTAACAGAACATACCAAGTTTCAGTGAATTCCAAATACTCAGATATAGGAACTGTACAACGTGGAGTCCTCTAAGGACAATTTTGGAGTCTCTACAATTCTTTCAAACTGATGTAACTTTTGGCCTCTCTAAAATAACCCTTACCATATATGTAAATGTTATCATCTTACTAAACTCTCACAAAGATATTTACCTGTGTTCAAAAAAGTGCTTGACTTTGGAAACCTATGTAACTGGTCATATAAACAGTAAACGCTCATCAATATCAGCAAATCAATAATTGCTGATATGCTATAATTAATAAGCTCATCACGCTTAGAAATATTGGAGCCATCTAAAAATCAAAACCAAACAAAACCAATTTGGCAACTAATCCAGTAAAATAACAACAAAGCCAGAGGTAATGCCTAATACAAATTTGTAATCAATTAGCACTTTCACCCAAAATAATGTACTGAAACTTCCTCATACAACTTAACACTGAAACAAAAATCACATTTATTCAAAACCAATCTCAGTCACATGTCTTAGTAAAAGCAATTAAAACATCCTACCTAATAGGTCACATCATTATTACATTATTAAACAATCTTACTATCATATGTTACAAAACTATACACACATAAAATATATAAAATATATATAATATATGTTTTAACCAATTGATATTCAAAAGCTTGCTATTAATTAAATACTTTGATAAAATAATCCTTGATTGCAAATAAATACATTATAATGCAAAAGCTACTAGAATCTGCCAGACCATGAAAAAAATGTAAAAAAAAACTTAGATAGTCTTTTTAAATTTATTCATAAACAGTT